>NW_011889022.1:382335-384553 GCF_000151845.1 Pteropus vampyrus | reverse complement strand
GTTGTCATCATACTCAATAATAGGTGAGCATTTAGATTGGCAAGAGGTGATTAAAAGGAGTCAAAATGTATTCAAAGCCAAATAGTGAACTAGCCTGATTTCCTTTTTTGAAGAGTTATTAAACTTTTACATCAAGAGAATGCTACAGACGAGGCATTTGGCTAAACTTCTCTCATCCTCACGGATAAGATACAAAATTGGAAGAGTGATGAGAATGTAGTTAGCTGGTTAACAGACCTGAAGGGGACTGGTTTTTCTGTCCTTGTGTCCGCTCAAAGGGAAGCCTTCACAGGCATGCTAGAGGCCTTAGACAAAACTGGAAGGAGAGCACAGGTATTGAGCGACCCAGTCGGGATCTCGAAGTACCTTAATCGACTGAAATAACAATGACATTGCAGAAGGATAAATGCAAAGTGCTGTATTTAGAATTCTAACAAAATCAAGTGTGTACGCATGTGATGCGGAAAACTAGATTTACTACAAATCCAATGCTATCTTTTAAAAAAACTCCGGTATTGAAGCATAACATGCAGAAAAAATGCACAAATCCTAAGTGTGCAGCTTGCTGAATTATTATGAAGTGAGCCAATCCACATGATCCCTACTCACTTCAAGAAAGAACTTCGCCAGCCCTGTAGACGCTCCTTTCCCGCTGTCTCCCGGCCACTTCTCCCGAAGGTGGCCTCTCTCCAGATTTCTACCACCGTTGATCTGTGGGTTGTTTCCAGTCTTAGACTATCAGGCTTAGTGTTGCTAAGAACATCCTTGACCATGTGCTTGGTGAACAGATGTACGCTTTTTGCTTGAGGATAGAGCTAGGAGTGGACTAGCTGGGGCGTCGGACACACACATATACTGCACTTTAGTAGATTCTGCTAGTTTTCCAAAGTGGTTGTACCAATTTACACCCCATAAGCAAGATATGAGAGTTCAGAAGCTCTATATCCCAGGTGACACTTGCCATCGTCACTTTTGACATTTTAGCCACCTCGATAGGTAGGTTCCCTGGTGTTCCTGACGAAATTAAGCACCTCTTCATACGTTTATGGGCCATTTGGATGCAATGCAATCTTAAGGTACATGGCAGTGTTCAAATCTGATCCCGTGGATCGAATCTGATCCAGGGCATCGGGGTTAGTTCTGCCTCTTTTATTGGAAGTTCGCTGACCATCGAAAGTGAGGAATAACGGGAGAGATTGGAAATGTGAAGTCAGGAGATGATGACATTTGGGTGAAAATACCAGTTGTCTTCAAATATTCGAACTGAAATGTGAGAGTTAGGAGACCTAGTCCCTGGGCAAAGTCTGACACGTTTAACAAAATAACTCCCCTGCTTTCTCCTCAGGTAGGGATTGTGTTTGGTCAGCAAGAATGTGGTTCATGAGAGGGTTGAAGACTGAAAGTTGTTTTTTCCTTCAGTGGAGGGAGCTAATTTATCAAAGGTTCAGTGACCTTCAGTAGCACCGTTTCTGTAGGAATGGATGCTCTGAAGAGGCTTCCGCAGATGCGCTGAGCAGCCACGCCATGGAGACGGGACAGGGCAGGAGAGAGCAGGGTGCAGCTCTCCTCCCCCGCCCGCCCCGTTCACTCGCTCAGCTTCCTTCTCTTGGGCACCACGTGTAAGACTGCCAGATTTAGCAAATAAAAATACAGGACATCTAGCTAAATTTGAATTTTAAATAAGCAATCATTTTTTTAGTATAAATATTCCTCAAATATTGCATTTTCATCTAGCAACTCTACCACCAGCCCCTTTGATCTCTGCAGCGTCACGCCCTCCTCACGTGCACTGTACCCTCTGTTTGGCTTTAGTTTTAACACAGTGTGAGAAATGGGTTAGATTTTTCTCCGAAAGGATCAGCTCGGATCCATGGCTAGCAATCACGGGGAGGCCACTTTAAATGGCGTAAGGAAGAACGGTCAAACTGGGCGGTCTTAGGAAGTACTGAATTTCCTTGAGGTGGCTGCATACCTATCCGCCTGCTGGGGTGCAGAGGTGGTGTAGCGGAAAGGTGAATCAGATGAATGCTCACCCACTCCCCAGGTTTAAATAAGGCGATCGGAGGACTTGGGCCTATATTTCTAAGTTTACACTTGGTAGGCAACAGAAGGAGATGCATTTGGAGGTTACGATGAGAAATGTAGATGGGAAACCAGAATAACAAAATTATCTGTTATGTGCTGAAGAGGGAAAGACATCTAAAGTGAATGCCTATGA
>NW_011889022.1:378717-380795 GCF_000151845.1 Pteropus vampyrus | reverse complement strand
GAGCCAGAGCCTCAATCAGGGACTAGATCTTTCAAGAGTGCAGAGAACAGGAAAATGGGCTGGGTGACATTATTCTGAAGACGGCACAGGTATGATGTCTGTGGATAGCTCACCCATAAAATGACAGTTTTGTCTAAAAGCCGTTTTCCTGGCCACGCCCTCATCAGAAGCTCATTGTTTCATGTGCGCTGTCTAGGATTCTGATTGGCTGGCACTGCCCTGCCTCCCCTCCCCCGCCAGTCCCAGAGGCCTAGTGCTCATGCCTGGACGTGCTGTTTCAGGTTCTCTTGTCTGTATGTGTGGGGTAAGGGTCAGTGAAATCAGGCAACAGTTGGCAGGTGACCATCATAATGACAAGTGTCTCTTGAGCAAGCAAACGCCCAGTGTTGGTCAATAATGATTTTGGCTTTTCCCGGGGCCTATGAAATTTACCAGTTGCAATGCACTCAGTACTTAGCTTAAGGGATTTTTGTGAAGTAAATGTTTGACCTGTCCTGACTGGCCAAGTGCATAGTCCCAACCAAATTGACCCCAAGATAACTCGCAACCCCATGTGGTACTAGAGTTTCTTAACCCAATGTGACACTGGCGAAATGTGTTTTCAGAAGGTGAGATATTTTCTAGCTGTTCATATGTGTATTACAACTACAGTTAACATTTAATGACCCACGTAAAACTGGCATTTAAAAAACAACCGAAAAAGCAAGCGAACCTCCTCGAATAAAGCCCAGCCCTGTAACTAAATTTACTGTGTGTTTCGAAATGTTGTAAAACACAGTTGACTTAAAGGAGGGAGAAAGGGCTCAATTAATGATGTTTCTGAGTGAATTTACTGGTGTTGTGAAAACCAGTCTTGATATAAGTAGAATCATCTGTCATAATTAAGCAGACCCCCTGGGGAGAAGCCAGTCTTAATAAACGCCAGAGCTTTCTATTTCTGTGTCATTGCGTGAGCAAGCTCCCGCAGACACGGCTTTGCTCTAGCGAGAGGAACGTGGGCGTTGAGGTCGATCTGTTAAGATTCGACCTTTCACTGTCATTCTAAGGACTGAAAAAAGACAGTGTTTACTGTGGAGAAACAGCAGCATCCATGCACCTCGGACCGCTGCTTCCCTGAAACGAGTGCCAAGCCACAGAAAAAGTTAGATTAAGAATTTACCTCTTACTGAGTGAGCATTCTCCGCCCTGCCTCTGGGATCCCAACCCACGCAGCTGGTTTCCTGCTTTAACCTGTGAAAGCTTCAAGAGTTCCAGTAGTTATTACATCAGAAGGTGTACACATAGTTAATGCGGTATATCCTTTCTGCAGCTAAATCAAAACTTCCTTTGTCTAAGAAAGTACTCTCCGGGTCTACCTTCAATTACTAAGCTCATCATTTTCTAAAACTCTCCATCTGTTTAACACCCATCATGGACCAGGCACCGATTAAACCATCTTGATTAATCTTTACAACAATCCTACGAAGTACGTGCTATTTCTACTCTGAAAATATTAAAGCTCGGAGACAAAGGTTAACAAGGTCTCACAGTTAATGTGTACGTGGCAGCTGAGCTGAAGCCCAGGCCCGGAGACCTGGCATTGAGGAGAGGACGTAGTCAGTAAGGCAAAATTCAGCCCAACTAGACTGACCAAGTGAGCTGTACTATTATGAAAGGTATTCTTATCAAGCTCAGTACCTACACTGGAGGACTTCCAGTACATAAATTCTTCTAAGTTTTTGAGAATAGGGGGTGAAATTGATCACTGGACTAAGTGTCCCAAGAGGTAGCGAGAGTTTTTGATTGGATATGTGTTAAGGTCATTTAATTTTTAAGATTCGGTAATGGGATGGATGAGTTTTGGGGCAGAAAGGAAGCATGAGATGGTTTGTCAATGGAACTTCTGAGAACCGAGAGGATTATCTGTGGTTGCATTTAAATGCTATAACTAATTTGATGGGTGGGGAGTGGGGGTGGGGGTGGGAGGGGCTAAAAGAACAGGTAGAGGAGTGTCCTGGTCAAGATGGCAGAGTAGAAATATATTATATTCTTTTTAAATAAAAAATATTCTGTAGAGATAAATAAAAGTGAGAGAGAGA
>NW_011889022.1:376839-378667 GCF_000151845.1 Pteropus vampyrus | reverse complement strand
CCCAAAATGAAAATGAAATAGCAATCGTATTCACTATCGTTTCTCTAAATAGTTCTAGAAACTTCTAAAAGATTTTTCATCCAGTTTTTCACCAATGTGTAAAATAAGGTTTAATGAGTCCCAAAAAAGTGGTACTCGGAACTTAAAAAGGATAATGTCATCTGTCAGGAAACCTTGCCGTAACACTCCAACCACGGCAATTTTTCCTCTGAGCTATTAGGGCGCTTACTGTCTATAAACATCTGTGTCTCATTTTCTATTTAAATATCCTTGAATATCTATTGATCTGTTTACGTCTTCCTTTGCACCATAAGCTTCTGTTTTATAGATCGTGTTCTCTCCAGCTTTGTTTCCCCCATGGCAGCCTCCTAGCCCTCCCTTCACACAGTAAGCACTTGCCATTTGATGACTGATAAGTAGGATGTCACGTGAGAAGCCGCAGAAGAGAAGTAAACTAACACTAAGCTAGAAAGACCGTGCATCCAGGATAAATAGCATGAGACAACATTTACGCTTCAAGCTTCTAACTTCACTTCCAAGACTGACACAGAGATCTAAGTTGAAACTCGATTTCTAACCCAAGAGAAGTATTTCCCACTTTCAACACCTGGCATCTTCCCAGAGGGCTGCCCTGCGACCATTCTTCCCATTCTTCCCTCTGAGACGCCTACTTCCACATACCTCCTCCTCCTCCAAGGCAGAGGAGAGCCAGAGCCTCAATCAGGGACTAGATCTTTCAAGAGTGCAGAGAACAGGAAAATGGGCTGGGTGACATTATTCTGAAGACGGCACAGGTATGATGTCTGTGGATAGCTCACCCATAAAATGACAGTTTTGTCTAAAAGCCGTTTTCCTGGCCACGCCCTCATCAGAAGCTCATTGTTTCATGTGCGCTGTCTAGGATTCTGATTGGCTGGCACTGCCCTGCCTCCCCTCCCCCACCAGTCCCAGAGGCCTAGTGCTCATGCCTGGACGTGCTGTTTCAGGTTCTCTTGTCTGTATGTGTGGGGTAAGGGTCAGTGAAATCAGGCAACAGTTGGCAGGTGACCATCATAATGACAAGTGTCTCTTGAGCAAGCAAACGCCCAGTGTTGGTCAATAATGATTTTGGCTTTTCCCGGGGCCTATGAAATTTACCAGTTGCAATGCACTCAGTACTTAGCTTAAGGGATTTTTGTGAAGTAAATGTTTGACCTGTCCTGACTGGCCAAGTGCATAGTCCCAACCAAATTGACCCCAAGATAACTCGCAACCCCATGTGGTACTAGAGTTTCTTAACCCAATGTGACACTGGCGAAATGTGTTTTCAGAAGGTGAGATATTTTCTAGCTGTTCATATGTGTATTACAACTACAGTTAACATTTAATGACCCACGTAAAACTGGCATTTAAAAAACAACCGAAAAAGCAAGCGAACCTCCTCGAATAAAGCCCAGCCCTGTAACTAAATTTACTGTGTGTTTCGAAATGTTGTAAAACACAGTTGACTTAAAGGAGGGAGAAAGGGCTCAATTAATGATGTTTCTGAGTGAATTTACTGGTGTTGTGAAAACCAGTCTTGATATAAGTAGAATCATCTGTCATAATTAAGCAGACCCCCTGGGGAGAAGCCAGTCTTAATAAACGCCAGAGCTTTCTATTTCTGTGTCATTGCGTGAGCAAGCTCCCGCAGACACGGCTTTGCTCTAGCGAGAGGAACGTGGGCGTTGAGGTCGATCTGTTAAGATTCGACCTTTCACTGTCATTCTAAGGACTGAAAAAAGACAGTGTTTACTGTGGAGAAACAGCAGCATCCATGCACCTCGGACCGCTGCTTCCCTGAAACGAG
>NW_011889022.1:358545-375844 GCF_000151845.1 Pteropus vampyrus | reverse complement strand
TTATATTCTTTTTAAATAAAAAATATTCTGTAGAGATAAATAAAAGTGAGAGAGAGAGAGAGAGAGAGAGAGAGAGAGAGAGAGAGAGAAAGAGAGAGAGACAGAGAGACAGAGACAGAGAAAGAGAGAACACCCATATAAGAAAGAGCATGTTTTAATGAAAGGGAGTAAAAAACCAATTCAAAACATACATTTTAATTAACTTTTTTGTGTCTATGGCATATTTCATCATAGATGCTTTTCCTAACTGTCAAACCCCGGGAAACACACACATATGTATGCACACACGAGCCAAACTAACTTAACAGTGCGACTTATAAAAATAAAGCGTACGAATTTGGCCCTTAAGTACATCTCCACTTTTGCTAATGTCAAAACCTCTAATCTTTCCTCCTCAAAGATGGACTACGTCGAAGGGGTAAAGAAGAAAGTGCAAGGTTTTCAACTGCTAATTGCTGAATTTTGATTGTTACATTTTTATTGAAAAAGTTCTTTTGTCACTTGCTTTGGCAAATTCAGAAAGAACTTACTTTGCTGATTCCTCTGGCTACGGTTCTAACCAGGACAGGCTTTACCAGGATTTTCAGAAGAAAGCTCTGCACACCAATTGGAGCTCAAGTCCAAAAGACTGTTAATTATTTCTCGTATGCGGTAATCTATGTCTTCACTGTGCAGCAGATGACTTAACCTTTCAACTATCTTTTGACTCGACTGAATGTGTGTGCTCCTATATGCACACACTTTGGACGGCTAGAATAGAAGGAGGCCAGGGGCATGTCTGAGCAAGTAGGATTTATTACGGGCAAATAGCAGGGGAAAATGTTACTAATATCCACAGATAAGTTCCTTAAGTCATGTGTAAAGAGACACTGCTATTAAAAATGTGCTTTATTTCTTGCTGAATCAAGTACTAGCTCCCAATTAAATGAGAATTTTTTATGCCTTCCAATTGTTAGCACAGTTAGCATCACTTTACCAACAACCAAACAATAAATCAAACTAGGTCTTAGTGGTTCTGTCCACATCTAGGTTGTTTGAGTGATCAAGAGCTCTTTTATTTGTTTGCTTTAGCTTTCAATTCTTGGTTATACCTACAAAGAAAACAGAGAAAAATAATCATGAATCACAACAGATAAATGTATAATAAGAAGGGAATGACAAGCATATTCCATCTCTTCTTTTTCACTAGTCCAGAGACTTTATACTTGTAAATACAATCTTTCCAGGGCCTTATAGATAGAAATAAGCAGAAGGGAAAGTGACTCAAGAACTTTATTTGCATCTGGCTTCTAACTGCCCGAAAATTTTAACAACTTAACTGAGATATAGTTTCCTGTACAAAAGCATTATTTTAATGAATATTTTCATTCTTGAACTATACAAGAGTATGACAAACATGTGAACATATGTATAAAATTTAGCAAAACATGGTCATCTAGATCTTTCTTGAGAATAAATTCAACTAGGAAGAGATCCTGGTCTAATCACTAAAAATAAAATATACTCCTTTGATGCAGGAAGGCTACTGGGTTAACAAGATGTAAACACACGTTTATTGAAGCTAAGGACTATATTTCCAATTCTCATTAATCCAAAGAAGAATGAGCTGCAAAGCCACAGAGTCGTTCTCTTTTAAAATGCCCTGAACTTCGGTGACTGTTCTTCCCAGCTTACAGCGGAGTGGAGAATAGTACATGTGCAGGCAGAACGCCTTCCGTGGAGCCTCCCATACCTCCTGATTTCAAATACTGGACAGCGTTTTCCTAAATGCTCAAGTCTAATATTTGTATTTCTAACTAAATTTCTCAATCTACTATTATAACTGAGAGATGCCAAAAATCCTTTCGTCAAACTGTATCTGAATTTCTGATATCAGAAAACATAGTTCTGAATATGGCACTTAGCATCCTCTTAGTTCTGCTTTCACGAGTTAACATAAGGTAAAGATGAGATGGTGCATGAGAAAACTACTTTGTGAATAAATAGGCGCTAAAATGTGAGGCGCACTGTAGAGTACGAGAGTTGTTTATTCACCTGTCCATTATGTGCTAGACAATTATAAAAGAGTTAATTATAAAGCTGCTAGTTAGATGAGCTCATCGCAGTGTTAGCCACTCACTGACAAACATGTTAAGTACCGAGTGAGCAGGTTCACCTTTCCAGAGCTCGTGGAGCCCTTCCCAAGGAAACCTGCGGCCTCGCTCTAAACGTCATCTCCAATGCGTTTTAGTCCCACTTTATCATACACAGCTGAGAGGAGTGATAAAAGGCTCATGCAGAAAGTTACTTAGGATATCATCAATTGTATGATTTCTTAATAAGACGTTCTATGAAAGTGCTATACATGTAGATAATACAAAGATTTATAACCTAGGTAAGATAATAAAATGCTTGATACTTTTAACTTAAGTTAAACCTCGAGACTTTTCTAGAAAGGTGAAATTTCTGCTTTAGGTACATCCCACCTTAGTATCACACACGAATCTTAAAAAAAAGAAAAGCGCTGCCGTGGGGTGGCGTCTGAGGCCGGCGTTCTCAGGCCCTCGCTCGCTTACCTCCAGATACGGAAGAGCTGGGAGGCTCCCGCCGTCCCGACGAAGAAATTAACAGCAAACAGACTCCAGTTTTTCGGAATAATTACAAGCGAGTATCTTGACCAAATTAACCCTGGTGAAGCAAAATGTTTTTTAAAGCATAGGTATTGCAGTGCTATCTTATCTGAACATTGAATATTAGTGTAAAACAATTATAAATAAGACTATGGCAACATAATGCAGGATAAAGGACAGAGAAAAGCTATACTCTGAGTCTTTAATAAAATTGCCATAATTCAGTGTTACACAAAATACTCAGTTCCCACATCAAAGAGAAATCTTTATAGGGCAAATAAATATTAATTGGAACTTTTCCCCCTACTTATAAAAATACGCTCATGGCAAAAACTTGAAAAACAAGAACCCGTGCAGATACTTATTCATAGTAATCCTCTGTCTTCTCCATCTACAATCTAATAAGTCCCTAGAGCATCTCATTCCTGTATGTGTGTATTTCAAACATTAAGTTGTTAAAGAAATTGATGTAAAATAAAGCAAAACTCATGACTATCCTACATGGAACATGAAAGATACTCATTTAATTTACCTGTAGCCATCAAAACAGCAGATTGCCCTGTGCTGAGTTTTTCTGCGGGTCTGGCCATGTCAGCTAATCCAGCACACACCAATCCCTGGAAATACACAGTAACACACAGAAAGGAAGAAAGCGTCGTGTCAGGTAATGGTTCTGAACTTTAAATAAAACACAAAGCTATTTAAGAGGTTTCCACACGATAGTGGCGATAATTTTAGTATCCATGCATTCAGAAAACGTATATCATGACACAAAGCTACGACGAATTCGGGAATGCTTTTTAAATGCTTTCTCTTCCGTTAAGCACGTTAAGCAGCAGCCTGACATATCTGAAAATCGGCAGCGTCTGTGTGTCTGTTCCACGAGCACTTCTTTCGCATGTGAATTTATATATCCTCTATCCACGCGGGAACTACCGGCGTGGAGGATGCCCGAAAACTAAGGTAATTTGTGTCGAGTCCTCCTTTCGTGTCTCTTTTTAAAAGTGGAAGTATCGAAAAAGCTCTGTTAGAACTTTAGTTTATTGGTCAGGTCATTTTTATTTAATGTCGAAGTACGGATGGTCTATTCTTCTCTGCTGTGTTTTTAACACTTTTTCATGGAATCATCCCTCATACTCTCCTGTCGGCATCACTCACAACGTTTAGTAATGAGTCCGCACTAGAAAATTAATTATGCTACTCTTCTGAGATCAGGATACATAACAGAGTGATTTTTACTGATGGGAAATTCAAGCCTCCACCTACACGAAACAGCAGAGACTAACACAGAGAGCCCGCGCAGCCGTCACCAGTCCATCGCCACTGCTGAGACCCTGCCACGCTGGCGTCACCTCTCTCCCCGCCTTCTCCCCTTTCCTTCAAGTATTTCAAATCAAATCCTAAATACGTCATTAGAGAATATGTTTTTAAGAAATTATTTTCTGGTTTTACTGAGTTTCTTAAAGATGCTCGTGCATGCAAATATAAATCGGAAAGGGTTTTCCTCCTAAATAGAATACACATGTACTTGCAAATTTAAACACAGATTTCAATCAAATCCAAATGGTTTCGAATCAATGAAGTCAGTAGTCCAAGAAAGCAATGATTAAAAAAAGGGCGAAAGGTTAAATACCGGAGTATAACTAGGCAAACGGCGTCACCTTTCACTCACAGTCCGATCTCCCTCGCGAATGCTTCCTAACCACCCCTCCTCCAGCCCTTCCCGGGGCCCAGGGCACCGTTTCTCCGGTTCTCGTCTGTTAATTTGTCAGGGTGTAAAACTGCTTTGTAGAGGGGAAGAAAGGGACTGATTCCTACTATTATTCCGCAGGGTCCACACTGTACAGTTGACACTGTGGCCTGCTGAATAATCTCCGAAGACTACAGGCTGTATTTCAGCATTCTCTTTTGGAGGAAGTCAGTGGTGATGATTTTGTTTATGCTCACAGTATACACTTTGTTTTCCTGGACATGTAATTGTTCTCTTCCATGAAAGTCTTGAGCTCCCTTTGTCACGGTTCTAAAAAACCCTTTCTACTTCTACATTACTCTACCCTGGTGTAAATTATGTTAGAAAATCTCATTGTGAATCTAATCTCTGCCACTTACTAGCTGTGTGACTTTGGTCAAGTTACATAACACTTTGCCTTAAATTCCTCGTGTATAAAATGAGAATATTAATCGCTCCCCTTTGCAAAAGTGATATATGATTCCATGATATAATATGCTTTAAAAGTATTCAGCATAAAAGTATTTAGCAGTGTCTAGAAAATATTATTAACAACAAAAATAATAGTAGCTTATATCTTTAAGGCTGCAGAGATAAAGGAATATCAGACTCTATATCCTTTCCCACATTACCAACCTCAGGGTAAGGGGCAGAAGTTCTGTGTTCCTTTTCATCTTTATTCTGAATTTTATTCAAATAATAGAACTGTAAATTTGAGGAGTGCTTAGAGTATACCACAAGATTATATACCACAGATAGGTATTAAAAATATGCATGGGTTATCCTGAAAATTTGATTTATTCCTTAGGAGAAAATACAAAAAATTAGCTACACCAAATGGTATGTATACTGCTCAAGAGTTAAGTATAACCCAGTCGGTACAAAAAGACTTTGAACAAAAACAAAGAAGCTCTCTTAACCGACCTCCGCGTAACAATCAGCCCCGGTTGGTCGACAATCTGCACTTCTCCTGTAAACAGGCTGATGAGCACCCGTGACGTGGCGACGCTCACTGCTAGTGGGCTGTTTATTCTGTGTCAGGCTGATGAGCACCCGTGACACGGGGACGCTCACTGCTAGTGGGCTGTTTATTCTGTTGTCACCCACATGCTGCTTTGGTTCCACCAGCTGAGCTGCATTTTTATCAAGTCACCATGTTTGTACTCAAACCTGTTTATGCCATTTTTATTTGTTATATAATTTAATGAACTACTAGGTAAACAGGTGAAATACAAAAAGTAAGTTGTTATTTCTATAAAAACTAAAGCGACTGTTTTGAAAAGACTGAATAAAGGCAAGTTGTTAAAACTTACTGTCAAATTTGCTTTGAACGAGACAGATATAAAAAAATTCGAGGGAAAGCCATAAAAATCCAGCAGGTTTCTCTTCCCATACTATTATGGAAGTGCCTATGAATTTGCTCTGCTTTAAAGAAAACTAAACTGGAAATTATATGGGAAGCATGATGGCATCATTCATCCAAGAGAGAAGATGTGAAACTCAAAATTAGTGGATCCATACATAAATAAAAGCTTTGGCCTTGAAGATGATTGGCAAATAAATATATATTTAAGGTATGTAGTATTGTTTTGAAGGTTATCCACTTTGACCTTTAGGATTATTTGGTTTCAATTAAAGTAGCTAAGAAGGACTCTATGGCAGCAGCAATTTTTGTGTGTTATGTATAGACTACCACAGATTAATTATCAAATGCTCTTGGAGAAGAAAACACATTAATATGCACAAAAAGTAAATACCTAACAAAAGAAGTCTCCCCGCCAGGGAACAAGACACGGAAGTTTCCATGGCTGTGCTGTCATCAGTAGACTCTGTTATGATTTCAACATGACCTTAAAATAGATGTTTTTAAAGGAGACAGTCAGAAGGACACTATGAGTGTCTAATACTGTCAGCTTTTCAAACACTGATGGACCAAATCAAAGAAACACAGAAGCTATTGATAAAATCAACGAACTGCTAAATTGTGGCAAATCTGAGGTGAAAGGAGACCCCAATTTTATTGTAAATATAGATATATAATTGCTACATAATTTTATGTGTGGTAGAGAGAGAAGAGGAAGGAACTATTCACAGACCTTCTATTAGTATGCGTTGTGGTTTCTTTTTTTGGCACACCATATTATTTTTGAAAGCTTAGAATACGAGCATAACCATGGAAAAGTAATATATTAAGCTTTTTTTTTAACTGACAGGACTTTTTCTCAATACACAAATATAAAAAAAGAACTGCTCTCTAGTTCTCTCTAAAATATAGCTCTCAGCCACTAATCGAATCTCGTCAAGCTATAGCCGAGGGTGTAAACTGGCAGGTTTAATTTGCCTAAGGCCTACAATTAACGGATAGCCACTTCTAGCTGTAACATTCTCAACCACTAAGATTTACAATGGAATTTTTGAATTGTTCCAACAAATTTAAAATAGTACATTTAAGAGAATTATAATAGCCTACAATTCAACAACAAAAAACAACTTGATTAAAAAACATGCAAAGGGCCTTAACAGGTTTTTCTCAAAGAAGGTAACCGAAAGGGTCCAAAAGCACATGAAAAGATGCTCAGCATAACTAATCGCATCAGGGAAATGCACATCAAACCCAGTGGTCCCCAACCTTTTTGGTGCCAGGGACTGGTGGCTGGAGGAATGGGGGGTGGAGTGGGAGGGATTTTGGGGACCCCTGATCAAAACCACAAAAAAAGTAGCACTTCACACCAAGTAGGATGGCTATTACGAAACAACAACAAAAGTAAGAAGTGTTGGCAGGACGTAGAGAAATTGGGACTGTAAAACAGTGCAGCTACCGGGGAATCCGAGGGCAGTCGCTCGAAATATTAAATATAAAATTACCACACGATCCAACAATTCCCATTCTAGGTATACATCCAGAAGAACTGAAAGCAGAAACTGGGACAGATATCACCACTGCTCACCGCAGCATCACTCATAATGGCCGAACAGCGGGAGCAACTTGAGTATCTGTCGGCAGGTGAGTGGATATAAAAACGCGGTGCAAATACACAGCGAAGTATTACTCAGACTTAAAAAGGAAGGAAACACTGCCCTATAATGATGGACTTTGAGGAAACTATGCTCAGTGAAATAAGCCAGGTATAAAAAGACAAATGCTGTGTGACTGCACTTACTAAGGTCCCCAGAGCAGTCAGATTCCTGGAGACAGAAACCAGAATGGTGGCTGCCAGGGCCGTGGGGAGAGGCATGAAGAGTTACTGTTTAACGTGGACAGAGTTTAAGTTGTGCAAGATAAAAAAGTTCTAGAGATTGGTTGCACAGAGATACAAATGGACTTAACAGTATAAAAATGGTTAAGATGCTCGATTGCATGTTTATTTTACTACAATTTATTAAAACACGAATTACTGGGCTCCATCCCCACAGTTTCAGATCCAGTAAATCTGTGATAGGGTCTGAAGATGTGCGTTTCTAACACGTTACCTGGTGATGTCAATGCCACAGGTCCAGGGATGACACTTGGAGAAGCACTGCTATAAGCCCAAACTGGCCCTTTCAACATAAAATCAGTGATCTGCTACAAACAGCCACCACGATGATTTCTTTTAGCGAAATGAGAATGTTTGGAATGGAAGGCAAAGGGTGAAAAGCCTGGTCTTGGGGTAAGTCCCAGACTCCATCATTTACCAAAGGTTAACATACACTCTTAGATAAATCCTTCTACTTTTTGAGACTAACTTTCCTTGCCTCTATTTTGGTGTTAGTATCTCCAGTTCTCATACTAAATTAATAACAACACTTAATTTGGGGGGTTCTAACCAGTTTAATGTTTTACTTAGTCATAAAATTTTAGAATAGAAGTTCGTGTTCCTAGGGCTCATGATCGTAAGCTTTTTATAATAAATGTGTTCCCAGAAGGCCTCTTATCTAAGGAGTTTTAAAAAAAATCTGAAGTGTGCTTTATGCAGTAAAAATGATACATCCAAGAATATTTGCATAAAATCATTTAGAGGCACACCATGAACACTTAAAAGCACATCCTTCATAAAAGTTACTTCAAATTAAAAAGTTCCTATTAGAGAATTTTTTTTCCAGTAGCTTCTGCAAAAACTCAAGACTTACCCATTTCATAATTGGAGCCCAGAAAAAAACTGTTTTAGGACCTAAAAAAAAAAAAAGACAAATTTAGGAATAAATCAACTACTCAATGACTTTATACATGTCTTTTAATACTTATCACCACATTTCAAATACCTAAAGATTTATCACCCTACTTGAACCGTTTCCACTATGCTTTCTGGATACTTCGCATATGAGTCAACCTCTAGGAAGGTGCCATGGTATCACTCTTTCACGTGAGTTGTTTTGATCTCCTTGTCAACTATTTGCATTTTTGCGAAAGTATAACGGAGATGGTTCTAGAAACCGTTCTGGTGCTTTGCATTAAACATGGAACTTAATGTTAGTTCACTGATGGGTCACTTCGAATCGGGGCAGTTACAGGTTTGCCTTGACACCGTTTCACATGGAAGGCGAGGGCGGGGCGTCCACTCATCTCCGGGGCATCAGGCTGGTTTCACTCGGGGCGGCGTGAGGCTCACTCACGGGGGTGCTGCTTAGACCACGGCATTCCCGCTTGGCTCCTGCAGTCTCCCCAGGAGGCTGACCCGGTGATGCACTGGTCCTTTAAGTCAATCTTTCCAACCTCACTGGTAACCTAAGTTAGCTTGAGCTTCTGAGATTCCCACCATCACGCCTGGTTCATTTTTCTTTGTCATGTGCAAAGTCTCTGGTCATGGGCTGTGTCAATGACTAAGTTTATTTTTTATACCTGCACGAAGCTTGGCTTCATCACTCGAGGGTAACTCAGCACAGGTGTTTTAGTCTCTGGCTTTGAACTCCCAGACTCCTCTCTTCCTATTTCAAAACTGATATTTCCTCTTCTGCCGCCCAAAAACTTATTTCCTGAGCAATGCCTCTGGACTCTGGTTTCTCTGTGAGCTTAAATGGGTGACCCTTCAAGGGTTAATAAACAGTCAAGCTTTTCAGTAGGTTTGCAGTTTATCCCACTGTCCTGAGCTAGGTGATAATTTTAAAACATTAACTGCCCTCCTCCCCCAACTAACCAAACAAAAACACTTCAAGCATCAAATTATGGTTGCTAAAACCTGGACCAAGAGCTGTACGAATATTTAATTAGTGAATAATTTTAAACTACAAAACAAACCCTAAATTAGTTTAACGACTGCTAAGTATAGAATTTTAAACTATCAGTAGCAAATATATATATATGTGATATTCTAAATTTCTAATTTTTCTGAGATATGAGAGGATGCTGACAAGTGACCAAAAAAATCAGAGTTAGATATCTATAAATGCAACTGAGTGTTTTCTTCATTGTTAAAAAAGGGGGTGGGGCCTGGTAACTGGCTAGCAATACCCCCATCATACAGTAAGTCAACAAAAATTTCAAAGAAATCTTATTTTAGTTCACCTTTCCAGTTTATCTTAGCCAATCTTTTCTACCTTAAGAGAAAAATAAGTCAAATACATTTAGACATGTATGAATTCAAGTTCAGAGGCTGTCTTCCTGAAACATACAATCACTCAACAGTAGATACGGTAATGAGAAAATATTCTAACTTACTTCAACATTTCTAAAACATGAAGTTTTGATTTAAAAAAAGCATTTGAAAATATATATTCTCAAACAGTAACATGTCACACGTGTCATTCTAGATCTGGGAAAACCAGGTTTATATTCCATATAATGACACACTTATTCTCACGGCTATTCATTAAAACACAGCGATTCATTAAAAAATGAGATAAATAATTATGATACCTGACATGATTATAATACCTTAAAAATCAAGATAACTGAAAGTGTACTCTAAGAGAGTACCTAGCTAACATTCATTACGAGGGATGAAAAAACTTGATTAGGTGGAAAATTTGAACTGCGAAATATATTGAATAAAAATCATCTCATAAGAAATCTAATTTGGAGGCCAAAATGAGAGAAATGTGTCCCCATCAAATATAAAGACAAAGAGTTAACTAACAAGACAATTTCATCTTGTTGCTTAGAAGTCTACTCTGGGAAGTTGAAAAAGGCTTCAAAAGCTGACAATTTGGAAATATCAAACAAGTATTCAACAAATACGAATGTATATATATTTAAAACTATAAACTATTTTCAAGCATAACAAAAAATCCAGAAAATAACAAAACGGTCATTTTCTTGTGTGTCATTAATGGGTTCGTCTTAGTTTTAAAGTGAAACTGATGTTTTTTAAAATTCAAACTTTTATAGAAGAATTTGAGAAGTTCTGCAAGGGGATATCATAACCAAATATGTAGCAGACATACATTTTTAAACAAATTAACAAATCTAGTTGTCTCGATCATCTTTGATGAACCTGTTGATAAAATAGTCATAAATTTACCTCCTAATTTCCTCATCTGAGAGCAGTTACTGTTAATGACATAAATTCTATGCAGAAAGTATGTCATTGATTGAACGTATGATTCTCTCCCTAAGGAAAGATTTTCTTCTTGGAACAGAATAAGTAACTTTTACAAACAGGCAAAGACACATACAAATACTGAATTGACATGCTCACTATGTCCCAATGTGAAAAATAAAGTTTTTAATTGAATGCGTCCCATTCCCTCTTCCTAGGCCTTTCATACCGTTTCTCTATGGTTTGCTACTTTTCAACATCCCTTAACATTTCTCTTAGTTTCTTATATTATGCAAGTTGACCTGTTCACGATCGTGTGACAAACTACAAACCTTAGAATTTGTAAAGGTTACTCTTTGACACTGCCTAAAATACCTATTTTTATTTGTACTAAAGTTATTATGGTTTCACAGTAAGAATATGACTGGGCTACCTTTTTAGAGCTAAATAATCTTTAGATCTTCTGTACATACTTGTCAGTGATAAAATCAAATCTCAAAAATTTAGAATTGGCGAGAGGTGATATCCAACTATTAATACCTTAGCCTTGCACATTATTGTCAAAACCTCCAGGAGTGACTCTAACCTCATGTTTAAATGATTCAATAACATACTATTATGCAAAAGCTTAAATATGCAGTCTAATAACTCCTGAAAGAATAATCAATGTTTCCTCAGATTTTATTCAACACTAATTTATCAACAATTACATTTTTCATGCTTCTCCATTTCTATATTGCTGTGCATACAACTTTTTAATCATAAACACTCTCTCAGTGACAGGTGTTCTTACTCTGCATATTGTTTAGAAGCTCAGGTGGGAGGGAACCAACACTGGTTGAGAGTCTGAGTGTTTGCTTATTCTATCATTTAATTATCCTAACAATCCTTAAATAGTGATAATTATTATCTCCATTTTATAGTTTAGAAAACTAAGGCTCGAAGCATTTTAGGTAAAGATCACATAATCAAGATTCAAACCTCACTCTGTCTGGCTTCAAAGTCTATGTTCCTTCCTCTATACAGAAAAGGGATCATAATAACTGAATCAATCCAAGAACATCCAGACAAAATGTACAATTTACAAATGAAAGGTAACTCCTCTTCATTCTGAAAGTTGAATAAAAAAGTATCACAAACAATGATTAGGTGGTCAAAGCTAAAGCCTTGGAAAAGACCGCTATAAAACTACCCTCCAATTCTGTGCTAAAGCAGTTTTAAATCGCATCTCCTCCACCCTGCCCTTACCCTACAGCCCATACACCACTCCTTTCAAGGGTTCAAAAGTGACTCCATAGAATTCAGCTGACCCTCAAGTGCAGATGATTACAGAAGCATTGCCTAACCTTTCCTCCTGATAATCTTTACCACAAAATGGCACAATTCCAAATATTTGAGTGTTAAAGGAGCTAAAAGGCAAAATAACTCTTTCAATTATAAAAACCTCTTCTGAAAGATCAATTTTATAACCGGTACAATACTGCAGTAAGTAATATTAAAGTATAACCCCCCAAAACAGTTCTTTCCATTATCGAACTGGAAATCAGATTTAGTACTAACCAGCTCAGACTGCAGGGAGTTGCTTCATAGCCACCCAGGTATGTGGGTAAAAGTCGTCCCTCCTAACCAGACCAAGTGTAGAGATAGACTTAGCTATGTGGGGGAAGAAGGGCCCCCTTTTGAGTTGTACTTCAGTATTTCAATTTATAACACATTTTCTCCTTTGCAAAGTCTTTGGCTTTAGTTCCCAGCCAAGTATGATTACTGCCTATTTTATAGAGAAATCTGGATCTTAAATACAGCTTGGGAGGGACTGGATTCTTCCTATTTCTTACAGAAATATTTTTTTCAAGCACGAGAGCACTGTTTCCCAGCAGGACAAGAGAGCGCTAACATTTACTGAGCATGTATGAAAAACCAATCGTATATGTTATATTTAATTCTCACCATTTTAAAATGATTTAAAAAAAATTTTCAACTACAGTCGACATACAATATTATATTAGTTTCAGGGGTACAACACAGTGACTAGACGCCTTAAGCGCATTTTACAGAAACTAAAATATGTGAGATTTCGCCCAAGGTCACACCTACGGTAAGTAGCAGGGCAGAATTAAACCCAGGTCTGTCCGCACAAAAAGGTCCAGGGAGACCCTGTTCGGGGATTTCGTAAATAAGGACAGCCTTAAACAAGCTGGACCGATGGGGCAGGGGATGACTCTCAACCCGGTACAGCATCTGCAGGCCTCTGCCAGCTGGAGCCGAAGGCAGGGTGACCTCCAAGCCTCCCCGCCTCCCTTGCGCGCCCAGGCGGCTCCGCTCCGCGCGGGGTCAACATGCCACCGCTCGGGGAGGGAAGGAGGACAGGACGACGGTTTCCTGCTGGCCCAGACCCCTTGGTGGTCGCGGAAACGGAGAACGATCAAGCCCCGGGGCCCGGCCAGGGTTGGGTCGAGCGTAAAGGATGGGGTGCGACAAGGGTCGCGAAGGTCTGATACACGGTGGCTGAGGTACGGCGAAAGGCATGGCCAGCGGGGAAAGCAGACGGAGTCACTCGATGGGGACGGGCTGGGGCTGTGGGTGATGCCTCCGGCGGCAGAGCTGTCACTGGGTCTGCTCTAGGGGGAGAGGCAGGAAAGCTCTCGGCGGGAGCCACTCTGGGTCCCTTACCTGCCGGGTGGTTGTACAAGGGCCTCAATTTCTCAGGCAGCAAGAACTCGATTTTATCGAGGAACCGATGGTAGGTGGCCCGCAGGCCCCGGGCGCCGGCGGCTGACATGTCTGCAGGCGAGTCGATCGTGGGCGGCCGGGGGGCCGCGCGCTCGTCCCCGGCGGACTATGAAGGGCAGCTCGTCACTTCCCTCTGCCTCAGAGCCTCGCGTCCTCCTCTCCCCGCCCGGGGTGCCCTTCCCGCGGCTCAGCCTTTGCCCTGCGAACCACCCACCCAGGGACCCGGCCCAGCGAAGGCTGAGGAGGCGGACGCTCGGCGACTGCCCGCCCCGGGTCGGCCCCCTGCGCTCCCGCCGCCGCCGAGGAGGAGGAGTCATGGCAACAGGTGCCAAAAGAATGGCCGCGGCGAGTCCTCCCGGAGCCGGCGGCATTGCGCCTGCGCCAGCGGCGCCGCCGCGGCGATTGGCCCGGCGCGTGGGCGGGGCCCGGCGTGAACCTCCTCCCTGCCCTCGAGGCCATGTTGGAGAAGGGAAAGTGAAGCGGCGCCTGCTCTCGATTCCCCTTCGCTTTGCTGAGGGAGGCCCGTACTTAAAATGGGCTTGTCGGGCCTTCCCTGCCCCGAACAAAGATGCCGCCGCACAACGCTCCTGTCTGCTTTGGAATGAGACTCCTGCGCGAGAGCCTTCAGAGCTCGGCGGCTCCTCTGCCTTCCTCATCTACCCGTAGCGCCCGAAGGCCTTGGCCGCGGTGGCCCGAGCCCACTCCCCCGGGGTGAGGGCAGCCGCGGCGCACGGCGGCCTCAGCGCCCCGGGCCGTCGTCATCTCGCGAGAAGGGCTCGGTCGCGAGGGCGTCGAGAACGCCGAGAGGGAGGAGTCGCGGCCGCCTCCGCCCCCGCCTCCTCCTGTCGGAGGGGCCGGGGGAGGGGACTGTCGCTGTTCTCTGGATGTTCTGGGCGCTCCGGGCAGAGTATGAGGCGAGCTCCGGCCCGGGCGCGGCCGGGCTTCGGGGCCCAGGGCGCCGCCGCCGCCGCCGCCTGAGTCGCCGCGCCCGCCCGCCCGCCAGGCCCGGCGCGCGGATGGTGCCGGTGCGGCTCGGGGGCTGATCGCGTGTCCCCTCCCCTCCCCTCCCCCACGCGGTGGGCTCCCCTCCCAGCCCGGCCCGGCGGAGCCATGTCTCGGGGTGGCTCCTGCCCACACCTGTTGTGGGACGTGAGGAAAAGGTCCCTCGGGCTGGAGGACCCGTCCCGGCTGCGGAGTCGCTACCTGGGTGAGCGGGGGCCCCGGGGCGGAGGCGCCGAGGTCGCCGCCCGGAGGTGGGGGAGGGGGCCGCGGTCGGGGCTGTTGGAGGAGGGACAGCGCCTCGGCCGGTCGCCCCCGAGACGGGGGCGCTGGGGGGACCCCGGCGGACGGCCCCGCGCCCCGTCTTCCCAAGGCCAGCGCCCCCCCCCCCTTTGCATGCTGCCGGCCGCCGCCCCTGCTGGGTTTTCCTCGAGGGGCCGGACCGGGGCGGCCGGTACTGGGGCCAGGAAAGGTGTTGGGGTCGCATCTGGAGTGGGACCCGGAGAAGACTCGTCGGACCTCTCGGAGCGTTTGGGGCAAAAGTTGGCGCTCTTGCTCTTTCGCCAACGCTGTCCCCGCTCGGCCGAAGGACCTGAGTATTTGCTGACACCCGCTGCACTTCAGCCTCCGGAGGGGTCAGGTGTCGGCTCCGAAGCGGTGACCACCCTCGGGGACTTCACGCTCCAGACGGACTCCGCGCACACTGCCCTGCGGCCCGGAGCCAAACCCTAAAAGTGATCGCGGAGCCCGCCCCACCCCCGCGTGCTCTCCCGGTTCGACTCCGCTGTTCAGTTGGGTTTGACCGCGTTAAGGAGGTGTAGGGTTTCGCGTTCCCATTCCCACCCCTGCAAAACACACTTGGCATTTACTGTTTCATAGTTAAGCTTTCTAAAAACAACCTTCAGTGCTTGAGGAAACAGTATTCCACTTTTTTCGTTTTGGATAAGGTGGTTTTGTGAGGATTCTGGGTCCGGTATCTGAAACGTGGATGTAGTTACTGTGGGTCTTTTTTTTTCTTGAGCAACGTTTTCATGACTCTAATTCTTTTTCTCTTTTTTGAAAGTAAGACGTCATTTAAAAATGTATCCCCAGTTTTGCCACTTTTTGCTAGATATTTATCGATATCATTTGGTTTTGACTTCAAGTCAATAAAAGAAAATGAAATCTCATTACATCTCATAGTTCTAGTTTGTAAATTTTTCGAGAGAACTTGGAAGCTTTTTTTTCTTATTCTCGGTTTTTAGTGTCTCAAATGACATGAATACATTCTCCTGGTTAAAAAAAAAACAAACAAAAATAAAAAAAATAAAAACGAAGCAAAAACCCCTTTGATCCTTCCCATTCCATTTTCAAAACAAACCGTGTTATGTTTCCTGAATATTTGTCCAGACCTTTTTCTTTGCATTCTTAAAGCACGTAGTATATATAGAAGTGCCATAGCTGTGTGTGTGTGTGAGTGAGAGAGACCTGTATCTATGGTGTCATACAGTAAACATTGTTTTGCAACTTGCTTTACACTACATCTTGGAGATCTTTCCATATCAGTAATATGTAGGTTTCTATATTAATGTTTTGTTATGGTTTAAGTAGTTCAGATGTGTCTGATAGAGCCAGTTAAAATTAAAACCCCACATTTTCTTTTTTCCTTTCTACTCGGGCACGTCCCTAATGGAATGCCGTGGAGGAAAATTGGAGAGTAAGAGTCCACTGACTTTAGCAGAAAGTCTAAATGATAGATTTTCAAATATATATGGCTACAGGGAGTTTCTTATCTTAAATAATACTTGAAGTGCGCTAATTATAAGTACTTTATAATTAGCACATTCTTACAACAGCGTCCTTTAAAAATGGTTTGCTGAGTATTTGGAAATAGCTTGTAAAGTTATTTCTTGGCCTTTGTAGATCTTTACACCTTTAGTTTATCTGACTCTTCTGCACTACAGTGCTGATTTTGCTTTGGCGTTTAGGAAACAGCAAATCCACATTAGTAATGCCTGAATTAATGAGATTTTTAAAAATAATATTTTGAAGTACTCTTATAAAGTCTTTCTTTTAAAAAGTCCAAGTCCAAAGGTTTTAGAAAGTAAATAGATTCTTGTTTTGAGACTTCAACATTTTGATTGTTTATCTACAGTATTGTAGGTTAATTATTTTTCTAATTTATTTTCATTGTATTTCTAATGAATTCCTGCTAAGTAACAGTAAAATTGGGATAGAACAAACTGATAGATTTTTCTTGTGACATTTACATTTAAGATTATTTTGCCATAGGATGTTTTTCCCATAGTTGTATTCAAGCTTTGCAGTTGATTTTATTTAAATTTAGTTATTTCTTTTCC
This sequence comes from Pteropus vampyrus, assembly GCF_000151845.1. Classification (NCBI taxonomy): domain Eukaryota; kingdom Metazoa; phylum Chordata; class Mammalia; order Chiroptera; family Pteropodidae; genus Pteropus; species Pteropus vampyrus. The sequence goes on along the minus strand of NW_011889022.1, from coordinate 358,983 downwards.
TCCCATAAAAGAAAGTTACAGTTCACAAAATTTCCTTATATTGTGGGAATGAAGAAAAATAATTCGTCATATGTTATTTAGGAGAAAAAATATGTTTATATGCAGCCTCAAATTCAAAAGGTTCACCTGAACCAATGGAATATTGTTTTAGTCTAGCATGGATTTCCAGAGAGTAGGTCAGGGATTGTCATCTTCATGAGGCTGATGTAAATTTCACTGTTGGATTTATTTCTTAAAATAATAATTGTCAAAGTCTGGAGATACTTGTAGGTTTAAATGTTTCAGAGCTCAAGCTACTGTGTCCTGAGGTAGGGTAGTGCTTTTGGAATTCAGTGGTTATTATAGTAACTTATTAGCCACACGTTCTAATGATATAATAATTGTCAAAGTCTGGAGATACTTGTAGGTTTAAATGTTTCAGAGCTCAAGATACTGTGT
>NW_011889022.1:353130-357853 GCF_000151845.1 Pteropus vampyrus | reverse complement strand
AGATTAAAATCTTTCTGTAATGAGTTTAAGAATTAATATCTGAGTTTCATTAAAGTCACTTAAATTACTCTATTTTGGCACAGCCTGAGCACATCTACATTCAGATTTACCAAATTCTTCATAATGCATTGCTAAGTTACAATATGTTAAATGAGGGTCAGTTAATTCTGACTTTTGCCTCATTAGCTACTGAGGAAAAGTTAGTGGAAATTTGGTTTTTGTTTCTTTAGTCTTGAAATCTCAGGGAAAATTGGAAAATGATTTTAGTAGTGAAAATGTCAAATATGAAAAACATAGAATATGCCGATAATTCCTGTAGATAAGATCACCAAAGGCATACTGTCGATCACAACAACTGCAGACAACAGGATGGGATCACTCAACGGTGGATTCCACCCCTCCCTGGGGTAGGATGAAAGGGCTTAGAAGGGATAGGAGCATCTGGTAGCACCAAACTTACGTTACAGGTATGTTTTAGGTCAGTGTTTTTCACGTTTTGGCCACGATCCACAGTAAAAATACGTATACGTGGCAACTTGTGATCCACACACACAACTAAAAAAAAAGATACTCCAAATGTGATTTAGCCTTATTAGGTGGGGTGCATTCTAATTTCTGTTCCGTATCATGTTAAAAATGTCAGTGTTGACCCAGTAGAATATCCACTGAGTCTCGGCTTGAGAGTTGCAAAACTGTACCAGCTGCTGTGTATTGTAATTGTAATTGAATGTCATTGACTTCAGGTTGGGGCAGCAGGCTTCCCAGGTATTTATAGCAGATTTAAATAAAAAAATTTTCGGAACACTGCTGATGGCTAATAAGGAAGATATAAGTAACAAGTTTTTATTTACACCTTACACTTTTAAATCCTCATTTCTTGGATAAATCCCTGCAGTGGGATTGCTGAGTCGTAGAAATGTGTTTAACTTGACAAGAAACGGTCGGACTTTTCCAAAAATAACTGTACTTTCCTGCATTTCCACCAGCAGTGTTCGACGGCCCCATAGTTTCTTTCTCAGCACTTGGCATTGTGAGTCTTCCCAATTTCAGCCTTTCTAGTAGGTATGTAGAGGTATTTCACTGTAATTTTAATTTGCATTTGATTCAGCCCTAAGGATAGTGATGTTGAGTATCTTTTCATGGCCATCCATATACTTTGGTTAAATGTTCAGATTTACCTTCTTAACATTGAAAGACTTCTTAATACATTCTTGATTCAAGTCCTTAATCAGATATGTATTTTGCAAATACTTCTCCCAGTTCATGCCTTTTAGTTTTTATAACAACGTCTTTTGTAGTTCATGCTTTTGTGTCCTGTTTAAGAATCTTTCCCTAATTCAAGATCACAATGATTTCTGATAGGCCTTTTTCTAGAGGTTTTCTATTTCTAACTCTTACATTTAGGTCTATGAACAATTTTGAGTTAATTATGCTGTGAGGTAAGGGTCAAGTTTCATTTCTTTGCATATGAATGTGCAATTGATCCAGCACCATTTGCGAAGGCTCTTTTTCCCTTTTGTTGAAAATCAACTGACCGTGTACATGTAAGCCAAGTTCTCTACCAAGGCCCTTCGGTGGAGGTGTCTGTCTGTATGCCAGTAGTTCATCTCTTTATGGTGAGTATTGACATCAGCTGGTGTGATATTTTTGAGCTGGTTCTTTTTTTTTTTTTTTTTTTAAGTGATTTTGCTATTCTGGGTCCTTTTCATCCCCATATAAATTTTAGAATCAGCTTGTCAGTTTCTGCAAAAAAGACCGCTGGAGTTTTGGTTGTTATTGCGTTGAATCTATATATTATTTTGGGGAGAACCGATGACTCTTACAGTGTTGACTCTTCCAGTCCATGATCGTGGATCTTCTACAGTTTTAGGTGTTCTTCCGTTTCCCTCAGCAGTGTTTTATATTTTATATTTTTTCGCTGTACAAATCCTGCATCCTGTTTTGTATATTTATGCCTATCTGTGTTCTGTCTCTCCTTGGAATTTTACGTCCTTTGGGGCTCAGTTTCTCTGGCTCTCTGGTAAGATGCCGTGGGAGCTAAAGAAGACAGTAGTGAGAGTGACAGATGCTATGTGGCTGTGACAAATGTGTTTTGAAAGAGACCAGTGCATTCACTGATAAATAACCCTTGATATCTAAGAACAAAACCGATGAAGAGGAGGGGCCACAGGGACAATGCAGGAAAAGGAAGACTTGACCTTGAGCTAGGGAAGGCAGCGAATGCAGGCGACGTTAAAGAGAAGTAGCTCACCAGGTGACAGGATCAAGTAAAGTGAAGACTTGTTCAGGCGCTTTCCTCTCACTTCTCAGCGTCACCAGCCTTATTTTCTCTGAACCACCTGAAGTTGTCTTCTCTAATGAAGTCACCTTTTAAATCATTTTTTCTCTTTTCGGACAATATTAACATAGAACAAACCCCACATGTGCACAGGGAGACAGCTAATCTTAGTGTCCGTAGTATATCAGGCACATGTATGAGTTGTGCATATGCTAATTTACTCGGCAATAAACCTGTACAGATGATGGTGTTATTCCCATCGAATGTAAAACTTTTACCAGTGTAAGAACTAAGGCTCTGAGAGGGTAAGTGTTTTTGCCCAGCCTACGCAGTGTGTTCCAAGTTAGACATTTCAACCCTGGTGCACCTTTCTTGTCCTAAGCATCTTGGGCTAACAAGAGAGAGGTATGTGAATAAGGAAGTTACAAAGCTTTTCAATAAGTTACATAGTCCTTAAAAATGAGCAGTAGCTCTATATATTATCACCGAAGGATGTTCACCCTGTATTAATGAGTGAAACATTACAAAACGATGGTATGATCCCACACATTCATTCACTGATTCAGCACATGTAAAATGAGTGCCTACTCGGTGCTAGGCACTGTGCTAGACCCTTTGGGATACTTGGTGAATAAAAGAGTTCTTCTTTTAATGGAGCTCACTATCTATTAATATAGAATGAAATGTCAAAGTGGAGATGGAATTATAAGAGGCAACTTGGGTTGCACAAGGATGAGTCGGAAGCCACAGTGATAGGTTGGTTCAGCCCCAACAAGTGTATCGCTGTCGGGGGATAGTTCTCCGTGGCTCCAGCATTTCTGCCCATCTTATGAGCAGAGGCACTGGCGGCTTTGTTCTGGACTATCTTTTCAAGAATCTCTAGGTAGTGAACAGGCTTGGAAGATAAAATAGCTCCCTCAGGGGCAGAGTGAAGATTTATTTATTGTCCAGTATAATAAAGATGTCTCCCTCTGGGACAAAGGTCGGTCGGTTTGCTTGATGAGCGGTTTGGGTTCCTGCAGTTCAGGCTTCACCAGCTGCTGTTCAGACTCACTGCTTGGTCGGAATTGCGCCCCGGCCGCTCTGCGTTGCCCCGAGCGGGACCGGGAACCCGCATGGGCTGGAAGCCCGTGCTGCTTGCTGTGCCACGGGCAGTAAAATCCTTTGCTTCTCTGATGGGGACCTCGTATCTTCTGCCAGCACCCATGAAATGGCAGCTTGCAAATATAGTGCTTGATAACAGAAGTGAGTTTATTTTTACTTTGATTTCAAGGGGGTCCTTTTTTTTTTTTTTACATAAGGTTCTTATTTTATGGTGGCTTTTAGCTCCCATTTCTTGGTAGTACATTTAGTTACTAAGAGGATAAAGTAGGTTGACACTAGTTTGTTCTAGAATCACATTTTATGGGGTGTGTGCACAATATAGCTGTTTTGAGTCCAAAGTCACGCTCAGAAACGTCATTCAGCACCTAATGTGTCTTGCATCTTTTATGTGCAAATTTCATAGATGAGTTCTTGCCAGAAGTACTCATGTTGTCATCGATTCTGTCATGTGTCACCACTGTTTTCTGTAGACAGAAATGGCTAGAGCTGTGTTTTCAAACCCAGATTTTAAAAGTTTGGGGAAAAAAGTTTCTGGTACTTTTTTTTCACATTTTAACAAATTTAAATTGTTGTCATGTTGTTCATTTGAACTCTTTATTTCTTAAGACTTAATTTATAACAGTAGAATGACCAAGCCTGCCATTGGCCAAAAGGAAAAGATTTAAAAAAAATTTTTTTTTCTATTTACTATTAACATCTTTTTAAAAATGAAAATCAGATTTGAAAAGTTCAAGAACAAATTAGATGAAAACACTAATTGTTTTATTCCAATAAGTTTAGGAACCATAGAGCATTCCCCCCATGTAAAAATAAAATTATTTTTTTTAACCCATATGTTCATCCTCTTCCTAGCCATTTTGCCGGTTATAAAGGAGAAAGAAAACAATTTGGCTTCAAGAAGATCCTGATCTTTACATTAAATGGCAAGAAAACAGAGAGATCTGCCTCTGGAGACCATAGTCAAATTTAATTTTATTTGGGATCTCGTCACCCTGATTGCTTAGCTAATTATCACTCTGTCGTATACTCAGCTTCCTTTCATTACAGCTTCTGAATAAACATGAAGCTTTTGGGTCCATCTTTGGTAAAGATGATTCAGGGAAACCTATTTCTCTTTTTCATAGAAGGAACATGCTCTATTTTTATAATATTTTAACTGTTCTGCTATTGATGGACATTTAGGTTCATTCTTCTATTTTTGCTGCCGCATTTCATCATTATAAAATGAACTTTGAAATATTTTAACCTTGCTGAAACTGAGATGTGTTTAAATATAGGTGGCATCTAACAAATGCCATTTTTTTTTTAATCGGAAACCCAGTCCTCCATCTCAAGTCGTCT
>NW_011889022.1:347775-353080 GCF_000151845.1 Pteropus vampyrus | reverse complement strand
TTTAACCCATATGTTCATCCTCTTCCTAGCCATTTTGCCGGTTATAAAGGAGAAAGAAAACAATTTGGCTTCAAGAAGATCCTGATCTTTACATTAAATGGCAAGAAAACAGAGAGATCTGCCTCTGGAGACCATAGTCAAATTTAATTTTATTTGGGATCTCGTCACCCTGATTGCTTAGCTAATTATCACTCTTTGTCGTATACTCAGCTTCCTTTCATTACAGCTTCTGAATAAACATGAAGCTTTTGGGTCCATCTTTGGTAAAGATGATTCAGGGAAACCTATTTCTCTTTTTCATAGAAGGAACATGCTCTATTTTTATAATATTTTAACTGTTCTGCTATTGATGGACATTTAGGTTCATTCTTCTATTTTTGCTGCCGCATTTCATCATTATAAAATGAACTTTGAAATATTTTAACCTTGCTGAAACTGAGATGTGTTTAAATATAGGTGGCATCTAACAAATGCCATTTTTTTTTTAATCGGAAACCCAGTCCTCCATCTCAAGTCGTCTTTGACCCCTTCTCTGCTTTGCTTTTCCATGTCGCACTTTCACCAGGTGCCATATTGTTCATTGTCTTTCATCCCTCACCAGATGACAGGGATCTTTTTTAGCTTGTTTTACCACTCCTGGATCCTAGAATACACCTGGCACGAAGTGAGTACTCAGCATATTTACCGGATGAATGGATGAATGAAGGGAACTTTTGAGTGTTTACTGTGGTCCAGACACCGTGCTAAGCCCTTTCTGCCCTTGAATCACTTAATCCTTGTAATAACCAGGTCATCAGGGACTCTAACGAGGAAACTAGGGCAAAGGAGGAGGTTAATTTGCCCAATATCACTCAGCTTGTAAATGGAGAGTTGAAATTAGAGCTTGAACCTGCCCCATGCTAAATCCTCAGCTCTTAACTTCAAAGTTACATTTTTCTCAGCAACAAATTGTAGGATTTATTTAGTTCGTTCTTTCTTTTTAAACAGGAAGAAGAGAATTTATCCAAAGATTAAAACTTGAAGCAACCCTGAATGTGCATGATGGCTGTGTAAGTAATAGTTAATTTTCAACCACGAAGGACTTTAAAAGCTGTTCAAATGTTTGATGAAATGCCCCAGTCCTCCCTGAAAAGATCGCAACTAACTGTAACAAATTGGGAGAATAAAACATTAAAACATTAAAGTAATTTTGAATTTCGAAAAATAATGTGAGATGTTTTTAAAGTGCAGATGGTTCATGTTATTCTGTCTTGACTGAAAGTGGAAGTCTCATCCTTTTTTGAAAATTTAGATACAGTTTACATACCATAAAATTCACCCATTTTAACTGTGCAGTTCAGTGGTTTGTTAATATATTCATAACACGCAGCTGTCACCATTATCTACTTCCAATATATATGCAGCATCCAAAAAAGGAAGTTCGTACCCTTTATCTGTCACTTCCACTCCCTCTCCACCTGGCCTTTGTCCGGCACTGGTCTACTTTCTGTCTCTCTATATATGCCTCTTCTGGACGTCTCGTAAAAGTAGAATCATATGCTGTGCAGCCTTCCAGCCTGGCTTCTTTCCCTTAGCGTTAACGTTTTCAAGTTCATCCATGGCGCAGCCTCTGTTGAAAGATATCTGGGTTGCTTCCCCTTTGGCTGTTACGAATAATGAGACTTTCGTGTCCATATTTTTGTGTGACATGCTTTCTCTTCTCTTGCGTGTATGTCTTGTGGAAGTACGGGGTCACAGGGTGACCGTTTCAGTCTTGTGGTTTTGCCGAACTTTTCCAGAGCTGCCCTGGTTTGCGTCCCCACCTGCGAAGTTGAGGGCTTCGGTTCTTGGCATCCTCCCAGCTCTTCATCCCGCCCCCCATCCCCCTGCTTTTTATTTAAAGTATTATAGCTCTCTGAATAGGTGTGAAGTAGTAATTCATCATGGTTTTAGTTTTCATGAAGATTTACACTTACGTTACCTTCTAAGAGTTTCATAGTTTTGACTCTTATGTTTAGATATTCGATTATTCTCAGTTAATTTTTATATTCGGTGTGAAATACAGGTCTAAGTTCATTCTTTTGTTTGTGTATATTCAGGCATCGGTTGAAAAGACTTCTTTCTTCATCGAATGGTCTTGGACCCGTTGTCAAAAATTGCTTAACCATAAATGGAAGGGTTTATTCCTGGACTCTCAGTTTCATTCCATTGATGCATGTGTCTGATCACGATAGTACCAAATATTCTCGATGACTGTAACTTCGTAATAAGTTTTCCTAATTCCTTTTCCGGTGACCTGGTTTTATGTCACTGGATATAAAATGATTTAACTCAAATAAACTAATAAAACTTAAGAAAGACATTTCACTGGAAATTTTCAGAAAGTTGTGTTTACTAAATGGTAGTCAGTGTGTATTTTGAGTAAACTGGTAAGTGCTATTTTCATAGACAACTTCATTAGTGATATAAATTTTGAATTATTGGTTATGTAAAAAATGGCGTACTTGTTTTTATGTTCAGTTTGCTTAAATTTCTATTTTGCTTTCTTTTTAGGTTAATACAATCTGTTGGAATGAAACCGGAGAGTATATTTTATCTGGCTCAGATGATACCAAGTTAGTAATTAGTAATCCTTACAGCAGAAAGGTACGTTGTCTAAAGAATATGTACGTGTAAAGAATCTGTAATGAGAGAGAAAAAATTAAGAAACTAGAAATCAAGAAATTGTAAATAATTGTGGAACGGGCATTCGTTATAGAATATTTTTATTTTGCTAAAGTTTATAATATGACCTGAAATTTATTCTTGGCAGGTCCCTGATTTCCTTAGGAAAACATCAGCTGTCATCCAGCCTTTAACTCTAGAATATTTAAGCATGCTTCATTTTATCTAAGTGGGTAAAATTGCTCAAAGTGACGTCTCAATAAACCATTCTTTGGGGAGGAAAAAGATGATGGGATTTTTTTTTTTTTTCTTTTACGCTCACAGAATCTAATCTTCAGCAGGCAGTTTCAGAAACTGAGTTTTATCAGTTTGCAGATGGGCTGGGTTCTGGTGACCGGCTGCGTGACACTCAATTCAGTACGCTGGGGCGGCAGTCCATGTCATAATTAGGACTGTGTTCTGGTTTTGATTGGCTCCTTCTGACTTCGTATACAGAAGAAGTATGCAGCTATTCTTACATCAGTGAGAACATGGTAGATGGGGCAGTCTTATTTAATATTAACCATCGTCCAGGACAGATTGTTCATGTTTTTCTTATTTTTCTACAGTTAAGATATTTAAATAAATGTTTGTGGTCCTTCAGCCTAAAATAGGTTCATATCGAGCCTGTCTTTTATTAAAAGACAGGTCATAATTTTATTTCAGAGATAGCTTTCCTTAACTGTCCAGACTTAGCAGACGGAAACTTGATGCTTTCAAATTCTCCTTCTCTCAGGTCTGTAAGTACCAGGACAACCTTTTTTTTTCCCTCAGTAGAGAAATTTCCTGAAATTACGCATGTGCAGAATGCTTTTTGATCATCATTATCAGAATTTTAATGCTAATAATATACAAAGCACTCATCTAGATACCAATGAAATTTTTTTAAAGATGCAGAACTTTACTGTTTTTAAAAAAATTGTAGTCAAATACACATAATGTAAAATTAACCATCTTAACCTTTTTTAGGAATTCAGTTCAGTGACGTTACATACACTCACCTTATTGTGCCACCGCCGCCCCCGTCCATCCACAGAACTCTCTTTATCTGGCAGAGCTAGGACTCTGTCCCCATTAAACACCGAGTCCTGATTCTCCCCTCCCGCAGCCCCTGGCAACACCATCCCGCTTTCTGTTCCTGAATTTGTCCACTCTAGTGCTGTCGGCCATGAGTTCCATGTTGACGAACATCATATAAGTGTTTATATAGTGTTGTGACTGGCTAATTTCACTTAGCGTACTGTCCTCAAGGCTCATCCTTATTGTAGTATGTGTCAGGATTTCCATCTCTCTAAAAGCTGAATAGTATTCCGTTGTGTGTATATTTATTCATCTATCAGTGGACACTTGGGTTACTTCTGCTTTTACACTATTGTGAATAACATTGCTATGAATATAAGTGTACAGATATCTTTCCAAATCCCTGATTTCAATTCATCTGTAAAAATGCCCAGTGGCATAATTTTAAAAGATCGTATTTCTCCTCTATTTGCTAATTTTTTTAAAATGGCATTTGCTTTGGACCAATCATCCCACTGAAAAAAGCTTGATTAAATACTTTTTAAATTGTCCCAAAAAAGTAACAAACAACTGCCTCGATAGTAAGGAATTATCAATCCAAAATGACACTCAACCTTCTTCACATCTCAGAGGGGAAAAAAAGAAAATATGTGTGACTCTGATTTTTTTCTAATGATAATAGTTTGGAATCAAATGATAATTTTTCGTTGAGATGAGAATGTTAATGAGAATAAATGAGAATTTATTCCTGGCTTTGATTATATTAAATATAGTTGTTTCTTTCTAGGAAATAATAAATGACCAAGAACTGCTTTCTCTGTGTGATTTAGGTTTTGACAACAATTCGTTCAGGGCACCGAGCAAACATATTTAGTGCAAAGTTCTTACCATGCACGAATGATAAGCAGATTGTATCCTGCTCTGGAGACGGAGTGATATTTTATACCAACGTTGAGCAGGATGCAGAAACCAACAGACAGTGCCAATTTACATGCCATTATGGAACTACCTACGAGGTACAGTATTGTCGTGATTGCATATAATATATAATGTGGATATGTTTTGTGTAAGTGTATGTGTGTGTAGATGTATGTTCACACATATGTGTATATTATGTATACCCACATTCATGCATATGTAGGCAGAGAAATTTGAGGAAATGGGTCTCGATAAGCTCACAGATAAAGTTTAAGAAATAAGATGTGAGCTGTGGTAATAGGGTTTGTAATTGCTTGAGCAGCCATACTCTCAGCAAACAGATGTCCGCCTTTGAAGATGCTTCTGTTACTGTGTCTCAGAGCTCTCTACTGGGCTTTAACCTCTTAAACACTTTATCACCGTCTTGCATAAAGTCATCACCGTTCTATTGGTCTGCGTGTCTGTCTTTATGCCAGTACCATAACGTATTAAATGCAGTAGTTTTGTAATATGCTTTGAAATCAGCAAGTGCGAGGCCTCAGCTTTGTTTTTCTTTCTCCACATTGTTTTGGTATTTTGTGTCCTTTGAGATTCCGTATGAATTTTAAGATGTTTTTTTTTCCCCTGTAAATGAGGCCATTGGGATTTTGATAGAAATTGCATTATATCTAGATCGCCTTGGATA
>NW_011889022.1:343381-347725 GCF_000151845.1 Pteropus vampyrus | reverse complement strand
TGTATATTATGTATACCCACATTCATGCATATGTAGGCAGAGAAATTTGAGGAAATGGGTCTCGATAAGCTCACAGATAAAGTTTAAGAAATAAGATGTGAGCTGTGGTAATAGGGTTTGTAATTGCTTGAGCAGCCATACTCTCAGCAAACAGATGTCCGCCTTTGAAGATGCTTCTGTTACTGTGTCTCAGAGCTCTCTGCTGGGCTTTAACCTCTTAAACACTTTATCACCGTCTTGCATAAAGTCATCACCGTTCTATTGGTCTGCGTGTCTGTCTTTATGCCAGTACCATAACGTATTAAATGCAGTAGTTTTGTAATATGCTTTGAAATCAGCAAGTGCGAGGCCTCAGCTTTGTTTTTCTTTCTCCACATTGTTTTGGTATTTTGTGTCCTTTGAGATTCCGTATGAATTTTAAGATGTTTTTTTTTCCCCTGTAAATGAGGCCATTGGGATTTTGATAGAAATTGCATTATATCTAGATCGCCTTGGATAGTATGGACATTTTAACAATATTAAGTCTTCCATTCTGTGAACACAGGATGTCTTTTCATTTCGTTTGTATCTTCTTTAGTTCTTTGAGAAATGTTTTGTTTGTGTACAAGCCTTTCACCTCAAGAAATAAATTTATTCCTTGGTGTTTTACTCTTTTTGATACCACTGTAATGAGGTGGTTTTCTCAATTTCCCTTTCAGAGTGTTTAATGTTAGCATGTAGAAACGCAGGTGATTTTTATGTTGATTTTGTAACCTGCAACATTGCCATATTCATTTATTAGTTCTAATGGGGTTTTTTGTATGTGTGGAATCTTGAGTTTTCTACACATAAGATCACGTCGTCTTCAATAGAGATAATTTTACTTAATTCCTTTCCAATTTTAATGCCTTTTATTTTTTTCTTGTCTGGTTGCTTGAGCTAGAACCATATTGGATAAGAGTGATGAGAATGGGCGTTTGTGCCTTGTTCCTGACCTTCGAGGAGAAAGTTCCAGTTTTTCACCATTGACTGTGGTGTTAGCTGTGAGCGGTCATCTTAAATGCTTTTTTGAGAGGTCATCTTAAATGCTCACATCAATTCAGCATCTTGCAATTCTCATAAACATTATCAGAGAACATTTTATAATGTATTTATAATAGAAGTGTAAATTCACATCCAGAAAACAAAAATTAGGCTTTGAGTAGCTTAGACAAGTTTCCTAGGGGAGAATTTTTCTTGTCAAAGTTGTTAGAAGTTTAAAATCTTAAAGAACTTTATATCTGCAGGTCTATTAATTTCAAACCTCAAAGTAATGAGTCATATTAATTCAACAATTACTCTTTGCATATTTCTGTATGTATTGTATTGTTTTGAATCATGGTGTGAGAAAGTCGTAAATACTTAAAAGAAATGGTTCTTAGTTGCTTTTGCTTTAAGCATTTTATGGCTTTCCAAGCCATCTGTTTAAATGTGCAATGACATTAGCTGGACTTCTGTTTTCATCTTCAGATTATGACTGTACCCAATGACCCGTACACTTTCCTCTCTTGTGGTGAAGATGGGACTGTCAGGTGGTTTGATACACGCATCAAAACTAGCTGCACAAAAGAAGACTGCAAAGATGTAAGACTCAAGTTTTTGTACAAATGATGCAAAAAATTTAAGATTATACTTAAAACTGGACAGTAAGTTATCTCTGGGTTATGAGATTATGGGTAAATTAAAAAATTTTGTTTCCCTAAAATCTTCAATAAACATATATTTCATAGTAAAAAATTTTAATTAAAATGCTAATAGTAAATTTAGGGAACTTGTATTTTAATTGTACTTTTCAAATATATTTATGGAAATGCATATAATTGTTCATATATGCTCTGTCATTATAAGACCTGAAGCATTTATCACTGTATCCCGTTTACTTATAGAGATAATGCGGGCTTACCAATAGCAGTGATAAAAGCACGGAGTAGACTAGTGTCTTTTCGTTTTTACCCTGACCTTTAAACCAAGAAATATATGTCATCTTTTAAAAAAATAATGATACCATTCTTTGTATATGTTCATTCAGATTTAGCTCACTCTCTAAAGATAATTGTTTCACTATCAACTTTGTATTTTAGGTACTATTTTAAACTTGAAAAAGGCCTGAGAAATACAGGATCCTAGACAACCCCAAATGTTATTTAGAGACAGTAGTTTTTTCTCAGATCATTTCGAAGTACTAAATGAAATAAGAAAGGATTGCTAGATATATTTTTACTGAAAGTTACTCACCCCCCTAAAAAAAATTATTAGTAATCAGGTTGAGTGCTTGCTAATTAAAGCAATTGCTATTGTTAGCATTCTTTGGGGGAGTGGGGAGATTATTTTCTATATTGAAACAGAGAAGAAAAAAATAGAAATAAAAAAAGTTAAATCTATAGTTGTTAAGTTAGTTTTTATGTTATATGAGTACACACACACAAGTAGGAAAGCATTGAACTAAAAGGCAGCAGAAATGAGTAAAATATTAGACTGTTTATTAGGGACATTTGAGTATACCTGTTTCTTAGTAAATGATAGGTACTAAAATTCGTTATGCCAAATTCTTTTAAACCATGTTTTCGGTGTACAGTGTAGTAGGATTTAATTGTGCTTTTATAACCGAAAACCCTCTAAAAACAGAGATGAAAGCAAAGTTAATAAGTGAAAATACTGTTAAAACTTTCCTTAATAAAACTTTTGATTTCTTTATAAAAATGAAGAGGCAACGTATAAAGAACAACTGTTAACTAGAGCAATCCTTAACACTAAAATCTTAGAATTATGGAAGACATTCGGTGAATGAATTCTGTATAATAGGAATCATGATCCTTTAATTTAACATCATAGGAAAAATGTTAAATTACATGTAATAGGGATAATTGAATAAGTAAAACTTAAGACAAATGTAATTTAAAAACATGGCTGTACTGAGAAGCGTGAGGAGCTTAAGTCATAGACAAAATTATATAAAATTAACAAAATTCCTTAGGGATATGTATTTGGGGTGAGAGCTCTCACAGTTCCTAATGCTTATATAGAAATAAGTAGTGACATAGTAAAACCTTTTAATAGAGTTTGTATATATGGGTGTACTTGTTTTTGAACTGGTAAGGAGAAAGATTTTATAAGTTGAAAAAATATGAAAGTTTAAAATCAGCTAATAATATTTTTGTTGTATTTTATTATCAAGTTATATTTAAAATAGTATGAGTACCGTATAAAACAAACATTAGTACTCAGCATAGACAAAGGTAGATTATACCTCCATCTTTACTGGCCAGTGGGCCAAAATTAGCAGGCCCTTCTAATGTAATTAGCGACTTAATGACACATTACATAGGTAACAGATGAGTTTTTTACATTTCTAAAGCTGTTCACTATTCATGAGTATGAGGATATTTAGGAGGCATTTCTGAGAAATAATTCAAGTCGTATTAGATTATTTGAAATGCAGTTTTGAATGAGTTTCCTGAATTATTACCAGCTTCTTGGAGCTGCTGTGTGGATCCAGTGTAATTGCTGCGTGTTTGAATCTTGTATCTGGGAGCCATTTTCACTTTGTCTTCGTCATGACGTATTTTATATCACTCAAATATTGGTTGTTTTTAAATTTTTACTTTAATTAAATTTAGTATTTCCGTTTTTTTTTTGAATTTTGATTAGTTCATAAGGAAAGCATACAGTATTGTTTTAGAAGTCAGTTTTGGAGTTTATAGCAAATCGTAAAGAAAAACAGAATTTTCCTTAGAGCAATAAACTGCTGAGGAAGAATATTGACTGAGTGTACTTCTTTCGCGTGCACATGAGCTGCGTGTGTTAGAAACGCTCAGTGATGGAAATCTTAAAAATAAAAATTAAAAAGCCATGTTGTTTTTCTCCCCCGTCGTCATCATACTGACTGAATTAGGATTTGAGAAAGGTAATTTTCTTCTAATTGAAGGGAAAATGTTTTAGATATAGTATCATCTCTACTGTAAAGCTCCGTGCAGCTGATGCTATTTTATCTTTCGTAGGATATTTTAATTAACTGCCGACGCGCTGCCACATCGGTAGCGATTTGCCCACCGATACCGTATTACCTGGCTGTGGGCTGCTCTGACAGCTCAGTGCGGATATACGATCGGAGGATGCTGGGCACCAGAGCCACGGGTAAAAGCTACGTAGTAGGGAAAATAGAAGAGTCTGTCCGTTCAAAGAGTAAATTTTTAGGACATTTGCCATTTTAAATTTTCATTAGTTTGTCATAAAATCAGTAAGCAGAATATATTTAAATAATATATATGGTAAAAATAGCATTTCGCCAAGATCTTATGACCCTATCAGGGTGATACTTTGGCAGTT
>NW_011889022.1:340097-342066 GCF_000151845.1 Pteropus vampyrus | reverse complement strand
AACATAAAGTAAAAAATAATTCGCTTTAGAAAGAGACTGTACTATTTTATCTAGTATACTAATAAGTATCAGCTTTCCTCTTTATATTATAAAATTACGTTAATTTGAGGAGAATTCTTGGAAGGTGATTTGGTGTGACTATAATCATAAGTTATTTAATCAATCAAATAACTCATATTTCCAGGAAAACATTTATATAATCTAGAATTCCAGACAGTCATGAATTTTTTTAAAGATGTTTTCTTTATACCATATTCTTATTTATTTTGTTACAAAATCTGGTTACCGAAAAAAGAGACTCTAGAAATAGAAGACAATAGCTCGCATTTTCGCTGCTACATGAAATGACGTATCTCATAATTCAGATTAAGAGTTTTTTAAATATTTTTCTTCAAAAAACATAAATTTCGAACAACTTTCCGTTTTCTTATTTAGGGAATTATGCAGGTCGAGGAACTACTGGAATGGTTGCCCGTTTTATCCCGTCCCATCTTAATAATAAGTCCTGCCGGGTGACATCTCTGTGTTACAGCGAAGATGGTCAAGAGATCCTGGTTAGTTACTCTTCAGATTACATATATCTTTTTGATCCAAAAGATGACACAGCACGAGAACTTAGAACTCCTTCTGCAGAAGAGAGGAGAGAAGAGGTAAGTTTACTCTAAACCGTGTTCTCTGTTCAATTCAGAAAACATTAATTCAGTGACTCCAGGGTCCTGAAAGGCTTCAGAAAATAGAGTTAATTTTCAAGGCATTTGTGGTCTAGAAAACAAGGACATGAAATGTGCATGAAAGAACAGGGGCTAATAAATAATGACGGGGAAGGTGCTAGAAAAAAAGTATTGTGGAATACTTTTAAAGAAAATATTTAATTTAATAGCAGAATGTTTCTCTAACTTGTACAGTTGCAGAAAAGGCCATTAAAATGATAAAAAGTGTGATGTACAGACTTGCAGGAGACTAAATGTTATATCTGTGCACCAGTGGGACTTTTACATTCACCATCCGTGTGTGGACAGCAGCCCCTCCTCTCCTGAAGCCGCCTCTCTTTCACAGGGTGAGCGTGTGTCTCTCACCCCAAGGACATCTCAGGGAGTACGGATGAGGGAGTGAGAAAAGGATACTGTAAAGTGTACACACACACGCACACACGCACGATTGCACGCACGCACACACACACATGCACGCATGCACATGCACACACACACGGAAAAGGGTACTGTAAAGTGTACACACACACACACACACACACACAGAAAAGGGTACTGTAAAGTGTACACACACACACACGCGCGCTCACGCACACACGGAATCGGCATCACCATTTTCTTATTTATAAAAGGCAAAAACCAGAAGTGATGTAGCCTTGACAGTCCACAGCAGTAGAAAAACGTTTGCTTTAACCTGTTAAGCTTCTTTCCATGACGTGTTTTTCACTTTGGCTTTTTTATTTTATAATGCCCTACGTCGATCAGGCTGCTCTTTGCCTTTTGAAATGAACCATTGCTTTTTATTAACTGTCAGTGACTTTTTGTATCGGCTCATCTCCCATTCCTGAGCGCATTTTAAAGGTCCTAAAGAACAACCACGATTTTGTAATTCCTATGAGATGCTAAACAACATTCAGTTCTTAAAATTGTAGGTTCAGAGGGCTATGAAATGAGAGAGAAAAAATCAGTATTACTTTATATGCTGAGATTTTAAATGTGGCCGTGTATTTAAGATGGCTGTGTATATAAATGGCTCATGAGAGCTAAGACTGAAAACGTGAACTCTGCTTGTCGTCGTTGCTATGTAAATTCCTCTTGAAATATATGCTTCAATAAAGTTGTAGTCAAACTTTGTGACTGTTATATAATGAAAGTTAGAAATGCAGAAACATTTTAAGTGGGCCAGCTAGCTTTTGTAGCATAGAATACTTAGCCAAAAGATGTTTATATAATCAGTGAATGAGGCTGAGTCATGAACA
>NW_011889022.1:327592-339850 GCF_000151845.1 Pteropus vampyrus | reverse complement strand
TATAAGTAGACCAAAAGAGAGAATAATCAAATTTGATTGGGAACGTAAAACAAGCTTGAGCAGGGTTTTAAAATATGAATAAATTTTAATGTATGATTTTTAATTTTGTTTCCATTTTCTTCCTGATTTGTAGAGACCTCATTCAATTTCGTGTCCTCTAATAATTTCTTTCATTTTTCCCTTTGAAATTTTCCACTCGTTCCACCTTATTATCAGAGCACTTTGTTGGATACGGTCTCTTTTTCTCTGGCTCCCGTAGTTCATCCCCAAAATATATATCCTACATCTGCGGTACCACCCACCACTGTACCATGGGCCCCCTGATCAAAGGCGTCAGCATCTCTCCTGGACCACGCTGGTGGCTCCCTGACCGCTCCCTGCCTCCCCCTACAGTCCTGCAGCCACACAGCAGCCAAGGTGGTCCTTCACTGACCAGCATGCCAAGTGGCTCCCCACTTCACTCAGGGCCACACGGAGGTCCCTGTAGTGGCTGCAAGAACTTACATCGTCTGGGTCTCGCGCTCCCACTGCCCTCCTGTGTCTTCTCTGTGTTTCCATATCTCCTTGCTTGCTCAGGCAGGCAAGCAGGCTTCTCTGGGAGCTGTTTCTTCAGCATCTTTCCCATTTTGACCTAGCACCTCATTCGCATACTCTGTAAAGGAAGCAGGTTGGTGGAAAGACTCCGTTAGACTGAAAGCGAGTTTTCTCCTCACCTTTTAGTTACGACAGCCTCCAGTGAAGCGTTTGAGACTTCGTGGCGACTGGTCAGATACTGGACCCCGAGCAAGGCCTGAGAGTGAGCGAGAACGAGACGGTAACTCTGCTTTGGTCAGCTTTTCTTTCTTAATGTGGTATTTAAAAATTAATGTTGTAATTCGTTTCCAGTGTTTTCGCTAGTATGAATGATGCTGCAGTAAATATCCCCATCCATCTATCTTAGCATATTCCTGCAAGCGTATCTGAGGATGGATGTCCGAGAGGGGAACGGCTGGGTCACTGGACCAGTGTATTTTAATTGTAATGTGATCAAATGACCCTCCCAAAAAGCGCTGCTTTACATTCCCACTGAAAATGTAAGAATGCTCGCCGCTCCGTAAAACACGGGGCGTTATCAAACTTCTGAGTTTTTGCCTTTCTGTTAGCTGTAAATAGAATGAAAACTCTCATCTTCCAACTGGAGAGTTTTATAACAGCACAAATTTTTTTTTTCCTTCTGTCAGGTTTCTTGAGAAGCATTAGAAACTACCTTGGGAGCTTTAAGATGGCACACTTTAAAATAGAATTAATCCTTGTGTATTTTAATAAATGAGCGTGTAGCCAAAATCTTATTCTAATGGCTTCTGAAATCTTTTAAGATCAAAAGCATATTTCCCAATATATTATCTTTGGTATTATTTTGCAACATACATTTAAATATAAAGCTACGTTATATAAAGGCGATAGAGTGTACAATAAATTCTGTTTTCACAGGTCAAGAACAAATGATTTCCATTTTTAATTATATAATTATAGAATAGAATTGTCACAGTTTTAATTTGATGTCATACTTAATTTGAAAATACTCTTAAGGGAAAATTCGTGTATTTGAAGGAGGAAAAAGGAAGAGGGAAGAGAAAAAACACTTTCTGGTTTCAGTTAATTTCATACATGTGGACTCTGCTTACAGTAAAGGATGACAAAAACAAATTCAGTTTAAGAACGTTTGAGAGGGCAAACCTTCCTCTTAATCTGCTCAACGTGCAATACCCGGCCCCTTCTAGCTGTGCGCTCTTGGAACTACAGATGTGGGTTGGGGTAGTGGCGGGAGGTGCGTTGGTACCTGAGAATAAGCCACGATGTAGGAGACGTAAGTCCTGTCCTTGGGGAGCTCAAAATCCAGATGGAGTGTCACTCGTTTAAACGTCTACTATGAGATGTGACGACAGCTCTAGTCGATTTCTATACATTCATAGCATTTTTTGGCAATTTGAATTTTTTTAATTGCTTTCATTCTCAAGACCCCTCAGATCTAGGTTTTCGCATCAATGAAAGACTCTAACTCTTATTAAGTTCACTGATAAGACTCGTGTCGCCGTAGGAGAGCAAAGTCCCAATGTGTCCTTGATGCAGAGAATGTCTGACATGTTATCAAGGTGGTTCGAAGAAGCGAGCGAGGTCGCACAGAGCACTAGAGGGCGAGGAAGGCCTCGGCCCAGAGGTAATGTTCCTTGTTAATTCCAGTCCTCAGAAAGCTGTCAGAAACTATGTACCGAAGTTGGGTTTATTTATGTCATCTCACTGATGCCGTGTTTTATATCTACAGTGAGGGTCTTGCTGTCGTGGGAAGCAGTGGAGGATAAAGGGTATTGGCTATAATATGTGCCTTCAGGTTCCACTCGTTCTAGCCCTTATTTTTTGCTCTTAAAAAAAGTAAGAGCATCTGATATTCCCCATTTAAAGTCCTTTTTGTATACTCTCTGCGAGTAGAAATATATAAAACTCTGTAGGTAAATAAGTTGCATGTGATTGAAGTTTCTCCTTTGGGTTACTTATGTACATTGCTTATTAATTACTGTTTCTGGTGTTAGCTGACCTGTTATCATATTTGTTTACTACTTTCCAGTTTTGTGGGTTTTGGCAAGTTACCTATTCTCAGTCCAAAATGAGGCATATAAAAGTTAACTTCTACATGTTTTAAATCTCCAAAGAAAAAGTTTCTGTTGAATTTCATCCATAAATGTTTCTTATTATCTCCTGCATATCAGTTAACTTTTTCAAAAACTTTCTGGACTGTGGCTTTGCTTAAGGGTAATTAAATTTGTATTTAAATTTAAACTAAGAAATAAATAAATCATGGTGATTAAAAAACTATTCTGTGGTAGTTGTGTCTTGCAAGGCATGAACTTGGTTTGTCTGCTCCATTTTTAATAAAATCTAAATTTGAAGCAAAATCAGAAAATTTTAATGTTTATTGAGTATTAATCATTCCTTTACAGATAGCAGAAAGCCTAGCATAGCGCATAGCAGACATTCAGGCCTTTTAAAATCATAACTGCCTTGTGTTAGTTTAGTGGTTAAAACATCACTGCTATGAAACGAGAATCAGGAACTTAACCCTATTTTGGCCTCTTCGTGGTTTTACTCTTGCTAATGCAGTTTTTATTAGGTGTTGTACGAAGAACACGATGTTGTAGGGTGGCACTGTATCGACATAAACCCGTTACCCTATTATCTAGCTATTACATCAGAACCATCATCTCTAAACTTAAGGGACGAGATGTTGTTTATCGGCATCACTTATGCTGTTATTTAGCTTCGTCTGAGCGAAGCTGCCACGTTGAGCATTTTGCTGAAAAGATCATTTTAACAAGAACGTGCTATAGATGGATCTTTACCCCTCTCAATGAGCCAAATGGACCAAACCACCAATGGGCGCTTTTGATTTCCTATATATTTTATGTTTCTGAGTGTGTGTGTGTGTGTGTGAGTGTGCACGTGTGCACACTCAAGTGCGCCTGTATGTCCCGCACACACCTCTTCTGAGTAGTCGGTTTCGGAAAGCATCATCTAGTGTTTGAACTTGCGTTCACATGGACTCTTTGAAGGTGGGACGAGTCAGCCAGAAGCTTCGACCCTCCCTGTGGTCCCGCCGGGCGCTGACTCGGAAGCGGCGGAGAGCGCCATGGAAGTGGACGCCGCAGCCGAGCAGTTCCCGCAGCCTTCTGCGTCCTCTGCGGCGTCCGCTCAGGCCCGCTCGCCGGCGTCTTCTGCAGAGAGCCCGCCGCCCCCTCTACTGTCTTCTCCAGACAGTGAACCAAGGCCGTCCGTCGAGGCGTCTGGCCAGCACACGCACCATCAGTCTGGTGAGGATGTCACTCTTTACCTAGGCTGTGGGTCATCTGATGGTTTCTGATCGTGAGAACTTCCTTCTGGGCCGTTCGGAAAGATGCTAAATCACATGTTCCCGCTGGAGTGAATGGCCCCGATGACACGTAGTATGTGAACGTGTGACCCAAGCACGAGGTTCTAGTGTGCCTGACTCGCATGAGTTGTAACACGTAGCAGGAATCTTCCATTTACGTGAGACAGTTTTTTTAAAACGTAGCTACTGGCAGATAGTGTTTTGATGTAGTTTAAGCACTCGATGTAGCGATTACTTTTATAGGCCGTTTTTAGACAAAATATCTCTCTAAACTTATTTGGTTGCTAGTCTGTGTTAAAGTAATGGTGAAATATATCCTTAATTATTATTGTCCCATTGTATTTATATTTTTGATTATTTTTCCTAAAACCATGAAACACTTTTAATACATTCTCTGTGGTGCATTTGATATGGTCTCTTGTCAACAACATGCAGTTTATCAAAAGAATTATTTCTCCTATATTTATGGGAAAAAGAATTGTTTTAGCAAATCTTACTCTTCTTGGAACTTGATATTAGTGAAAAAAATTAACTCCCAAATTCTGTTAAAGTACTATTTTCCCCGGTATTATAACTCCTCATGTTCAACTTTTCCCCCCTAAACTGTGGATTGTACTAGTATTTATAACAGTAATTTTCAGCAGATAATGTCTAGTTTACTTGACATTTTAACCGTATACATGTAATTATAATAACCAGTAAGATATTTATTCATATTTTCCTTTGGATTCTTCTAAGGAAGCATTTTACTTGACATATAACCAAAAATATTAGCAACTAGAGATACAGCTGGCAGGCCTAAGCTAAAACCTATAAAAAATTCCTAACAGCTTAACTGCCAAGCTGTCACTTGGTTCTTGCTTCTCTGGAATCTGATACTAGATCACCAAATACGATTTTAAATTAAGCTTTAAATTAAGCACTCTTTTATCGGTATAGCCCGTTTTTGGTAATTCATTTTCAGTTTCTATGGGAATAGAAGCCAGAATCAGTTACATAACGGTTAACGCTGATGTATAGTTGACCTTTCAACTTGTGGGAAGTTGGGACAGAATCGGTTAAAAGTTGACTTTTCAAAGCAGGTGCAATTGGTAAAAACAAGAACTTTTGAAGTAATAGCGTTCTTGGAAACGTTCTTAAAGATTTCGATCAATTATGTTATCAGGAAAACTTAGCAAGAATTCTCCCGAGCTCGTGTTCGCACGTCCACTCATCGTAACTTCTTCCATTCGTTTCTGAAACACGTTCTGAGTAGATTACTTAGTTTAGAGTTTCATTTTTTTTGTTATAGATGTTTAACACATTTTGATAGTACATTTCAAATTGCTAAATATCTTTCAAATTTAATGTAAGTATTAAATACTGTAGTCGTTTGAATCAGTGAAATTCAAAAATTTGTGATGATCACGTATGTGGTCATTGAACATGTGGTCATTGGCACTTTTGCCCATAAATTTTTTTCAAGAAAGTACGGAAATATCTTTAACTGGTAGGTTATTAAAAGAAACTTGATCATTTTGATAACATGGAAAATTGGAATATTTCCATGTCACTACGATCATATTGCTTTTTTTGGCCTTGTATTTTCCCAGAGCCCAGCGTTTTAAGAGGCACTTAATCTTTGGCTTCCCAGTCCCTTACGCACGTCTGCGCCCAGACGGTTTGTGATGGTGGCACTGTCCATGCGTCCTTAGAGGCATGATTTCTGTTACTGCCTTGCACAGAGGTGGAGGAAAGGAACAGTACTTCCTGCCATGCGGTGGATGCCTCTTTATGTACCTGTCCCTGCCTCTCCTCTGTGCCCCTTGCGTTTCCTTCGTCACGTTTGCTGGGGTGGAGGAAGGGGACGTTGGGAACGTGAAGACTTGCATCTCTGATTGAACCTAATTACTTGCCTTCTCTCGGTCTGCGCCGAGTCCTGAATGAGTGAAGGCAGCCACAGCCACAGACTTCAGTGGGTGCCGGACGGTGTCCGAGCGGTGTTCACTACTGTCACTCAGCAGCGAGACGAAATGTCTGCGTCCCACTCTTCCGCCCCTCCCAGCCCCCAGCCTTACGATAACCTTCTCTCGTCCGCAGTGGGGATGAAAAAGCACCGACTTTTCTACTTTTGAATCTCCCAGCTTCCCAGCACCTGTGCTGCCATCGTCTGCGGCGGAGGCGACGCGTTTTAGGAAGACGTGTGTCCGCTCCCGCCCAGGCTAGCCGTGCCCTCCCGTCCCTTCCAGCTTCGCAGAGGCTTCGCTCCTCCTCCTGCGTCGCCGTCACTGCCTTCCCTACCGAACTGTTCCTTTTGGCCTCGGATGAGCTCCAGGTCCCTTCTGCCTCGCAGTCCCCTTTCCCACTGGAACTTCCTGTCAGGCTCCAGCGGCTTCCACTGTGTCCGGCCTAAAGCGGACGTCTCTGCCAGTGTCCTCCTCGATTTCTTGACCCAGCGCGTTTAACGCCGTCTCTTCTTTCTTCCGGCGCTTTCCTTTCTCGGCGTCTTGGCCGCTTTGCCCGTGAGCTCTAACTGCCGCCTCCAGCTGGCTGTCGGTCACCGGCGTCGGCGTTTCTCGTTCTGGTCACTTCTGAGTATTTTAGTGGAACCCCGTAGCCCGCTCTCCTCTCTGTAAACCCTCTGTCCCCGAGTGATCGTGTCACTCTGTGGACCTCTTCAGTTTCACCTGGCCAGACTCAGACTTAACTTGGCTTCCTGTCCGTCCCGTCTCGTAATCTCTTCCCTCTCGGTCATCTCATAGCTTAGGAAGGTCTTCTGCCACCGCCCCTTTGCTCATTTCAGCAGCCCGTGAGTCATTCCTGCTTCTTCACTTTTCCTCACGTGCCAGGCCCCATCCGTGAGCAGGTCCTGTTGGCTCTACGCTCTGTCTTGCTGTCTTTCTTGTCCGCTCGTTGATCTCCCCGTTATTACTATTACTCTCCAGGCCACAGCCGTGTATTTTAAAGGATTTAAAAAATCTTAAATCGGGTCCTGTCACTTTGCTGTTTAAAAGGCCTCCGAGACTTCTAACTGCCTTTGGAACCACAACTGCAGAGGAAAAGAAAAGCCACGGTCCACGCTGTGGCCCGTGAGTGCCGCCCGGCCCTCGCCCCTCGGTCCCCGACGTCACCATGCTCCAACCGTTCCCCCAGCGTGCCACCTTCTCCTTCCTTTCCCTGACCCTGAGCCCTTGTGCGTGCCCTTCTCCGTGCCTGAGAAACTCTCTTCCTGCTCATCGTGGAGCTGACGCCTTTTTTCTTGGGTCTCAGCTGAAAGGTCACCGAGGGAGGTCATCCATAACTACCCTAGTGCGATTCATCTTTTCCTACCCTCCCTGAAATTTTTTTCTTTTATGTAGCCTCGTTTATTTCTTAAAAGGTACTTATACATTTTTTGTAATTATTCGGTTCATTTTCGACTGACTTGTTTTCTCTCTCTAGAGTATACTCCTAAAGACAGAGGCATTATCTTTCTTACTCCGCATAAGCCTTTTCCCCCTCAAAATAGTCACTACCTCTAAAGATGCAGTTAAGACTGTTATCTTTAAGCTAGAATATAAGCTACGTAGGGTACATTTAGCCGTATTTTAGTGTTTATAGTTTTTACGGCTGAATCAGGAGATAGATGCATGCAAATGGGAGCCGAAGCAGTGGGTGGATCTTTTTGGTCTTTTGACTTCTTTCCCCTTTGTATTCTTGACTTTATCTTAATTCATGTAGTCGGACCATTTGAAACCGTATTCTGTATACATCACCCAGAATTTAATCAGATGTTTTGATTCTTATACATGGTCTTTTCTTAACTATTCAACAAAAGACTGTGGTTATAGGATTATCTAGTTAAAAACCAGAAGGGTATGACTACGAACCGAAACTATATAGGTTGAAATGAAATCTTCGCAATTTTATTTACAAAAAGTATTTCAAAGTACTTTCCTCGGTAACCCCTATCACACGTCACCTTCCGTTGTTTCTAAACTGAGCCCGGAAGTGTTGTCATCTCATGTGTTGTTTGTAGTTTTTTCCCCACGGCGATGAGAGTGTTAGATGAGGCTGTCATTCCAGCAGGTGCCGGCTTTTTTCTCCTTTGGTTTCCTTTTAATCAAAATCAAAGAATACGATTAGAGGAGGTGGTTTTTTGGAAATGAAGGGGGTATCAGTGCATACAAAATTCAGTTTTGGGGGCTCGCCTTGGGAAGTGAGTCGCCTAAAGGACCCTGCTTCTAACCAAAAGGACCACTCAGACCATGAGGATCATTAAGATACTATATGATATTATGGTAATATCACATGGTAACTTCTTTGAAGTGTTGACTTCTGCTTATTTACAAATAACTGCTCGGACTTAAAATTTATTTAGGTCTCTTCAGAACCTTTATAGCTGAGCTGAGCTCTGTAGAAAAGTTGCTGGGGTGATAAGAACTCTGCGTTGTAGCGTATCAAAGCAAACCCTTCAGGGCTCAGATACCCAGTGTACAGTTTCCTAAAGGGGGTCAGCGTCTGCTGAGACTAGGCACAGCCATTTGTAGATTAGAAATGAGTGGCGGTATCAGGGTAACGGCCTCTGTGGGGAAACTAGAGAAGAGACCATAGGAACTGGAATGTCGGTAAAGGCATGACCAGTTCTGGGACAAGGAGTGCTCACGGGTCGCCTGGGCGGGACCGACGGCAGACAGGTGACCTGCCACCGAGTCAGGTGTAAAGGCCGGCCTTGTGGGGACCAGCGGCCCTGAGTGTCGGAGAGGCAGGACGCGAGGTTTGGATCAGGCGACCTCTGTTGGGTCAATGGTAGTTTGCTGTCCCTCTGTCTCGGGGAATGAAGTCACTGGGGAGACTAGCCTGGAGTCACTCCAAAGAAAATGAGAATAGAGTTGGTATTGTCAGGAGATGGAAGTATCCGATTCCAGTCAGCGGTTCCAGACACATGGCTCAGGGCTTGTCAGGTCGTCATTGTTTTTATTTCCACCCAAAGGTGCTCATTTTGTTTACTTTCCATTTTGGCTTATGTTAACAAAACGAATTCTCCCCATATTTATTCACATTATAAATGATATATGTTTGTGCGTATACATTTTCTTAAAGGATGTAATATGTATGTATTTTACCTGCCTTTAATATGTCAAACCGCTAGCAGAAATATTTGTTTAGTCCGGTATGTGTAGTTGGAATTTTTAATTCAGTATGTGCCTTTTCTGGTTAGCTGTGCGTTGACTTGTTTATCTAGCCTCGTTTTTTCTTTTTTTTTTAACCTAAGGAGAGAAAAAGCCACCATACAACCAGTCTTAAAAGCAAGCGAACTGATTTTTCTTTATAAATCACTGAAGGAATTAATTAATGGTTCGTGACATTATCACAACTAAATCTTGATTCTCCAAGGTAGAGAATGTCACTGCTTAAGCTTAGAGTTTGCTGTTTATTTGCTATGGCACCCGTGGGTCTAAGATGGAGACTCTCATAGTCCCATAAAATGTTTGGCAGTGCAGGAGAGAGGGTTTGAAACAGCAATGAAATTGGGTGAATTTTTTGTGATTTTTCTGTTTTCTTAGCAAAGTTTGACATATATGTAGTCTGTCTATGGTAATTTCTTTTGAAGTGTAAAATGACAAACCTTGTGGCTGCATAGTAATGCTCTGTTTTGCATCGCGGGAAGCATTGCAGTAGCTGACAACAAATGTGGTCTGTGCATATACCTGAGAAGGAGGTGCTCTGCCATTGAGCATCACAGTTTATGTCCTAGCGAGTACGGTCCTGCTTGGTACCGGGGAATTTTCTAGGAAGAACTAGCAGGGAGAGACTACGGTGATGCTTGATTTGTTAAATCTTAACTGTCAATTGGCTAATGGAATACCGTCTTTGTAAATAGACAACATGGTAACAAGAGGTTAGTTTCTCTGACATGATTGATTCCCGAAACAATCAACCAGATTTTTGCACGCACATAAAGGCACATACAACAGGCTGATCGTTGTTTCGTAGTTTGTGTACTTCGCTGCCAGTGTCACTGAGAGGAATTCTGGGTGCTCCCACCATCAGATCTACACCTGTCGATCGCCACCCACGGGCTCCGCCACCCGTTAGGTCATAGTGGGTGGAGTTTCTGTGCACCTGTCTAAAGCCACTTCCTCCTGTCATCCACCAGCTCATCCCCTTCGTCTGCTCGAGGACGCCCTTCCTGCATCTGTCCATTTCTCTCCACGCAATCTGACATTGCCCATCAGCGCACAAACGTGTCATCTCCCAAACGGAAACAGATCTCCCTGACTCCTTACCCCCTCTCCAGCAGTCACCCGATTTCTCTGTTCTCCATTAGCGGCAAGACCTGGAAGATACGTGCCTAGTGGTTCTCCTCCATTACCTCCCCGTGCCCTTGACCCTGCTTCAGTCAGCTGTTGGCCCCTGTGGTTTCACCGAAGCAGCAGTGACCGTCAGTGACGTCCGAGGTGCAGAGTCCAGTGGGTCAGTCTCAGAATCTTCCTCGTCGTGTCGGCGCCTTTGACACACGTGCTTATTCCATCCTCTCGACACCGTCACCCCTTTGCCCGCGGAAGTCTGCTCACCGGCTCTCCAGCTTCCTCACGGGCTGCTCGCTCTCACTCCTGGAGAGTCTTCTCCCCTCCACAGTGGGGTGTCCCAGAGTTCGGTCGTTAGACTTCTTCTCTGTCATCACGTACTTTCTAGGTGGCTTCAAGTAACATCGCCAGTGGCATCCAAGTTTACCAGTGAATTCCAGACTGTTACATTCAGTCCCTACTCAGTTTCTCCACGTGGATATCTGTTAGTTCTTTTCTTTCCTCGAATGCCACGTGTTCCTCCTCGATTCTTTCCTGTCACAGTAAACGGCAGCTCTGATTTGGCTGTGACATAGGCCAAAAGCGTTGGGATCACTCCACAGCTACACCATCCGCAGATCGTGCTGCCGTCGCCTATGATATGTATCCTACACCCACGTCCCGCCCTTCCCCTTCTGAGCGGGTTTGCACTTGGCCTTCCCTCCGCCTGGAACACTCTTTCCCCAGAGATCGTTGTGGTTTGCTCCTTCGCGTCCTTGAGGTCGCTTCAAAAATCATCTCGCGAGGGAAGCCTTCCCTAATGACCTCACACAAAACGACCCCTCCCCGGCTCCGTCTGCCCCATCCCTTACCCGGCCCACTTCACTTCACCGCAGTTACCCCACCTGCCACATACAGACACATGCATGTGTATTACATACTTGTGTGTGTTCGCTGACATCTGCCTCCGAACGTAAACTCCACACTGGTAGACACTGTTTTGTTCGCTATTTTGTTTATCTCCGGAGCCTAAAATGGTGCTTCATGCATAGTAGGCACTCGATAAGTATCTCTGCAGAATTTCTGTTTTCTATAGAAAAATGTCATATTTCGACTTTTTATGTTCAACCGTTGCTTTGGAAAAAGTTTAAGAAAATATTAAACATGTAATTATATTTGAGCATTAAAAAGGAAAAAGTATACAACAATTCTAACATAAAAGGAAACATTTTAACTGAAAAATACGTAACTTTTATTTAAAGAGCGCTCCACTAATAAATTTCAAGAATTGTTTCCAAATGCATAACTCATCATTATAATTGAATTTTAAAATTATTATTCGATTAAAAGTAGTAAAGTAGTTTTTGTGTGTAGATCAGATAACTGGTATTTTTCAGTTTTTCATTTCTTAGTATCTTGTTGTAAATTAATGAGGAAAGGGATGTTCATTTTAAATGTTTTGCTTATGAAGGGTTTTCATTCTGTTTAATTACTTAAATATTCTTAGACGACTGTATGTGTCTGATTCATCAAGTTCAACAGAAGCATTTGGGTGTATAAGAGCGTGTAGTTTCTCTCTTAATTGAATGACCAGTAATTTCTTTTTTTATGAGTAATTTGGTTTTTGTATTCCTCTATGAGACGTGTTTAATTTCAATCCTTCTCTCTTCTAGAATCATATTCTTACTGTTGTCTTGTGTAATCAAATGTATAATCATATTCTTACCATTTCCCCTTTATCACTCTCTTTTCACCTCTTTTTTCCTGTCTACGTCAGAGTTTTTAAGGGGGCCCGAGATAGCTTTGCTCCGTAAGCGCCTGCAGCAGCTGAGGCTCAAGAAGGCCGAGCAGCAGAGGCGGCAGGAGCTCGCTGCCTGCGCCCAGCAGCAGCCCCCCACCGCCCGCCCGGCCCCGGACCCTCAGGCTTCAGGTTGTTCGTGTCGAGTGTCCTCGAGCGGCTGGTGGAGCTGGTGTTTTAACTGCTGCTGTGTAATACGCCGCTTTCCTTCTCGCCCCAGCGAGAGCTGTGCTTGTGGCTTCCCCTCCCTTCTCACGTGGGGTGGCAGCCATTGTCCCCTGGCTGGGGGACACGCTGGCAGCAGCATTTGC
>NW_011889022.1:323395-326215 GCF_000151845.1 Pteropus vampyrus | reverse complement strand
CTTTAGGGTGATTGTATAGTCTCTGTGAAGTGAGATGCTCTTTCTGCAGCTCTCAGTAGTAAATGGTATCTGGCTTAGAGACCAGTCTCTCCGTGGTCATCTTTAAAAAGCTGAAGTCGAGTGGATGCCTTGCCAGTTCTGAAGTTGAGAAACATTCCCTCTTCTTTGTAATGAAACAATGGACCTGGGCCCCTGGGGCCGCCCATGTGGACCGACACCATGGGCCCTCCGTGCTGACACCCTGAGTTGCTGCTCCCTTCACGAAAGGGGAGGCGCTGCTTCTGCTTCATGGGCTTCGGGCCCCGCGCGCGCAGGGCGCCCTGATGAGCCGGCCCTGCAGCGCTCCGGCCGCCTCTGACAGCGCCGCTTCCTCCTTGTCTGTCCTCACATGTCACAGGATCAAAAGCCTGAAGAACCGTTAAGTAATATGTTGTCAGTTTGTTGCAAAAGGCAACTAAGAAAATCTATTTTGTCCGTTTAGTAAATTCTGGGTATGAGGAAAAAGGAGTTGGCTTAATACAAAATTCTTGATTTCAGAATGTACAAAGTATAGAAATAAAGAACACGAATTAAATTTATGAGATTCGACAGGGAAATAGGATTTATTTGAATAGCAATTATTAGAACTTTTTAACACTTAGCGATTAAATACAATTTCGTGTGTGTGTTATTACGGACATTAATTAATCCATTCTCATGCTGGATGTTACTGCTAAAGTCATCTGTCAGTATAGGAAGCACCAAAATTAACATTATAGATTTTAACTTATTAACAAAAGAAGAATGAGCAATTCTCATATATAAAAAACATTTTCACGTTGTACCTTGATATTTTTATAATATCAATAAGTGATAATACCGTCAGTAAATGATATTTCTATTGTCTTCTCACCTATTTAGGTCTGTTAGATATAAGATAGTCAAAGGAGACATTAATGTGATTTGGAAACCAAGCAGTTTTAATAAGCATAGAAATTCTGAAACATTACATTGTCTAGCGAAGGTTTAATTATCTTTTCAAAATATAGGACTCATGAGAGAACCTTTTTGAAAGGCCATGTATAAGATGAATCTATAATACATAATTTCTATAGTAAAGCGGGTTCAAGTCATTTTGTAGAAATAATCTACATTTTAATGGGATGGGGCCTGATGCTAGTTGATGATAATCCCAGATAGACTGTATTTACTTAGTTGCCATTATTTTTTGGCGATTGAAGACTAAAACATATCCAAGGCACCAAATGGTATATCACCTTCGATTTCAAATTGCCGTTTAAAATGAGCTATAAGAGATAGATGTTAAAAGAGGTTTCGACAGTGGTTTTCCTCCGCTTTTTGGCTTTTCAGCTGTGAACTCTTTTATCAGAGTCTCGTGTGGAAGTTCTAGTATAAAGTTTAGAAAAGTAACTGTTGTGATTTAAACCTAAGGGACATAAGGGGTGACGACCCACCTGCTCGCCCCCCTTGCCATCCCAAGGCCCTTCTCCTTCCCCAAGTCTAGTTTGAAAACTGCTACTTTAAAAGAATTTTGACACCTTGAAATGTCATTCTTCATAGCTAATACCTACATTTTTCATTTTTCGAAGTCACAGTGTATTCCTTTAAAATGTTTTTACTTAGTTTTTAAAAACAGCCTATTTTTCTAGGCTTTTAGGAAATATACCATAACTCATTTCTAGCCGTTTGGTGATTTTTTTTTTTTTTTAAATCATAAAGAGATGCATTCGCTTTCATCAGATTACTGCCTGGCTGAGATCTCGTTTCTGGCCGTATGACTAGATGACCTTGGGCAGGTCATTTGGCTGCTTTATGCCTCAGTTTCCCAGTTTCTGCTGCATTTAGACAGGGTGGCTGGCCATCATTTACAAGGTGGCGTAAGGATGGGGTAGATAGACTGTATAGAAACGATTTTGATACTCCCCAGAGCAGTACACATAATCATGTACTATCCTAATTACAGTATCTTCCATACATACCTCAAAACGTGCTCACATCGGGGCCACTCGAGGCTGAGAGCATTCAGGTTTTGAATGAGCTGTGTACATATTTCTCAGACGATGTCGCAAGCAGCCGTGGCAGAGGCATTCAGCACATGGCTGATTTTAAACCCAGCTCTTTTTTTCCATTTCAGGTCCCTTGAAGTCATGGGTTGCTGGCCCCTGCTCAGAGTGACGACACCCTGTGGAGTCTGCTGGTGCTGGCCCGGCCACCAGAGCCCCACTGGAGCAGGGGGCCAGCCTAGACAGGGTCAGGTAGGAACTGTTTTTTCACTCTATGGCACGGTTTGGCCAATTGGAAAAAGTAATTTTTATACCCCAAAGGGGTATAGAACATTGGTGATTATTTTCGAAAAAGGGCTTTTCAAAACTGAGCCATATTGGAAAAAATCAGCGCTTACCCAGTCCTGTGCGAGCAGGCCTCGTACAGCATCAGGGCCCCTGGTGTCCCTGACAGCCGCGGGCAGCAGGCTCAGACGGATGCGTTCAGGCCATGGTGTCAGTGCTCGTGGCCTAAGCTGTTAGTCAGTTCGCTGTGATCTTGACCTAGTTCTGCAAGCACACCGTAACCACCTTGGCGGACAGAGTCCGGAGCCAAGCAGTGGTGATCCTCTTAGAACTCGAAATATGGGCATATGCTCCGTTTTTCTTCAAAACGGCTTCAAAGCATTATTTTTCATTCAATATCATGTTTCTGAAAAACAGGCAAATGATAATATCATTAACCGAGCCATTCCCGTGAGCTACCCTAGTAGCTTACACAAATTATCCCATCAAATCTTCATCAGAAACTGAGACTTAGAGAAGTTAAATAACTTGC
>NW_011889022.1:317895-322215 GCF_000151845.1 Pteropus vampyrus | reverse complement strand
TATGCTCCGTTTTTCTTCAAAACGGCTTCAAAGCATTATTTTTCATTCAATATCATGTTTCTGAAAAACAGGCAAATGATAATATCATTAACCGACCCATTCCCGTGAGCTACCCTAGTAGCTTACACGGATTATCCCATCAAATCTTCATCAGAAACTGAGACTTAGAGAAGTTAAATAACTTGCCCAGAGTTACACTATTACTGAGGAGAAAAGCGAGATTCGAGCCAGGGAGTCTAGCCGAAGAGTCCTTGTTATTTACCTGTTGGACTAGAATTCGGTATTTTTTTTTTTTACAGTTGAGAAAATTCTGATGTCAGAGGACTAAAGAACTTTCTCAAGACCAAAACACAAATTTTTTGGAAATGTACAGTAATTGGCATGAGAATGAGCTTTTGCTGAAAGATTATCCCGACCTTAAAAATAATAATATAATTCTAAACACGTCCAGTAAGCCAACAAACCATATTGACTTTGTAATAAATTATCATTGGGACATATGGTCAGGTTTTTATTTTGTGACGGTGCTTTCTAGAAGCCGTTTCACAGAGAGGTGGGGGTAGAGTGTGTGAACTGAGGCAATTGGCATCGAACTAATAATCGTATTTTTTTAAATATTAGCTATTCTCATGGTTATTGAGTTAATATTTGGAAGTATTTCTGTAAGTTAGAAGTTATGGGAATGGCATTTATGAATATCTAGTGGTATAAAAGCACATCACCTCAAACGTTTGTTTGGCAGGAAAATAATCCTTCTAAAAACAGTTGCACGGCACTCGAGATGAGAAATAGCATGTTAGCCGTGATCAGAAAGGACTTCTTAAAAGCTGTCTTTCAGGCGGGAGGGACAGCCGTGACTCCCTAGGGAGACACAGTGTCTGTGACGGGCTGGGAGACCCAACGCGAAGCCCTCTTCGTTTAAGGCCATCTTTCTGTCTTAACAGAAAAGTCATTCACATTTTCAATCCTTTCAGAGTTTGTGGAGATGCCAGCATTTCAACTCCTTTATCGAGGTTTTTTTTTTTTCTTTTTTCTTTTTTTTTTTTGAGACTTGCTCCTTCCTAAATTTCATTTTAAACATTAAATAAGATGCACTTTACTTCATAAGATTTGTACATTCTGTAAATTCATGGAAAATTAAATATTTGAAAAAAGATTGCTTGGAGAGTGGATAGCGCTCGTCATTATTAAATGAAATCGAATGTATAATAAATCCAGAGGGATGAAGAATGTTGCATAAGAGACATTCTAGGAGGCTTCTCCAACATTTACTTCCCTGTGACTCTCATTTTTATGTTTTTTTTTTTTTTTCACTTTAAAGAATATGGTTTTGTTTTTCTCTAAACACCAACTTATCTGTTCTTAAAACACAACGTGGGAAGGAGCGTTGTGCCCGACCCAGAACTGGATAAATGAGAGGTCTTCCGAAGAAAAGTGAAGCGTGAGAGTTAGGGCGCTGATCAAACTCCTGCCTGGTCTGCTTGCTTTCTTGTGTCGTACAGATTTGTCGAACTGAACATTCTGATGAAGGAGGGATAAGTAAGGACAAGTACAGCTATTATACATCAAGCGATGATCATGCAGTATCGAAATCTAGTAATTCAAAAGTCTGTGAGCAAACTGCTCAGATCAGAAAGGAGAGGATTTAAAGTCGACATAAGTGGTCTTGATAGCAGGACTCAGACTTTTAAATGTGCAAATGAAATCAGTCAAAGGATGTAAAATTTCTCAGAAAACAGGACATATTGGAAAACTCTTAGCTGTCGAATTAAGGATACTTTTACCTCAAAATATCTACCTTTGGGGGAGTGAAAAGCCATTATGAATGGAAAGTGGTAATCAACCCAAAATGCTAGGTTTTTGGTTTATTAACAACACTTGCTAAGAACTAGAGCACTGGGTATTAGAAGCTAGGAGTTATTCTTACATTTAGCGGGGGCTGTGCTTATTATCCGAATTTTCCCTTTTTCTATAGCCCCACTGGGACCCTGGCACCTGAGCCAGGGGTAGTGGCCACCTCCTGCTGTCCCCCGATGCTTTGCTGAGACCGTTAGGCCCCTAAGGTGACCAGAAAGCAAGGAGCAGCTCAGGCCTAAAAGTGCTGGGACATATTCTAGGTCACGTAGCTAATTATTGTCAGAACCAGGGCTAGAATCAAAAATGACCCCAGACCACTGCTCTTTGCAGTTTATCATGCTGCCTGCCCTTTACACCAGTGTTTTTCAAACGGTAGAGCCCGTTTATAAAAGAAATTCTAACATAGAATCTCGGCGTATCAGAAGGATAAAAATAAAACGTTCTACTTGAAGCCAAGGTGACGAGCACAGCGCCCAGGCCATTAAGCCTTCTGGCCTCTCTTTTTCATTCCCACCAGTCTCTTAAAGAAACCTGACTCCACAGAGTCAGATTGAATGCGCACGACCTACCAGAGAGGTTTGAGTCATTGACATTCCTGTGAGGGTAACTACTTCGTTGACTGCTTTTCATAAACGTCCTTTTTGTCTAACGTCTTCACTTGAGCTGCTTTTTTTAGCTCAAAGTACGACAGACGACAGGAACAGGTAGCAAAGTGTAGTGAGCATGTCGCTGCACGCTCGGAGTCCTCCAGTCCAGAATGACAGCCATGTTAGGGGGCCGGAGGGGAGGTTGGGAAGGACACGGAGTCCTCTGTTAGTGAAGGAGATGCCCATTTCTGTTCCATGTGCCTTGCACCTGCGCCTGTGCCAAATTTATCTAATCAAAGGTATATGCATGGAAGTAGAAGAATCCTCTCTCCACGCATCCCCAAAGTTGCTGAGTGCTTGCCTGCGGTGACAAATCCTGAGCACATGGCCCTGCTTACTTACTGCTTGGGGAACACACCTCGGTACTTACTTCTGTCCCCACCCTGTGCATTTGATTCTTAAGCTTAGAGATGATCATGACATTGCTGCTTACTTTTAAGTTGAAATCTCATTTTTGTTTCAGATTCTCCTTCTTCTGTGGTTAACAAACAGCTCGGATCCATGTCACTTGATGAGCAACAGGGTGCGTGCAACAGGAGATGCGCTAAGGCCACCCGTCCATAGTTCTCGCACACGAACAGCTCCCCCTCGCGCTCCTTAGCTTTCCATTTCGGTTCCGGCCCAATAGCATTCCGTGGGCTAAGTCGCCCTCGGCGGTATCCTACACAGAGCCTTCCTGGCCCATGCAAATGATTTTCTACGTAAGCTAAGTTAATTTCTGCCTTTGGCCCTTCACACCAACTTTGAACTCTCTTCTGTAATAATCCTGTGATGGATATAAAGTCTATCCATGTTTTAAATTCTAGGTATCATAAAATTGTGTAGAACTGCGGATGTGTGGTTAGCATATTACCTAGTAGATAATTTAGAAAAGGTCATGTGAACGTAGTAATACTGACTATTACTACATTGCAGGAGTAACGATACTTGGTGTTATGTTTCACTTTTCTGGTGGTTAAGCTCCCGA
The DNA here is from genome assembly GCF_000151845.1 of Pteropus vampyrus. Classification (NCBI taxonomy): domain Eukaryota; kingdom Metazoa; phylum Chordata; class Mammalia; order Chiroptera; family Pteropodidae; genus Pteropus; species Pteropus vampyrus. The sequence continues at coordinate 318,744 of NW_011889022.1, read as the reverse complement.
CGGCTTTAATTATCAGGAATACAGTTACGAATTACAGTCACGAAGCTCCAAAGCCGCCAGTCAGAAGGGAGAACAGCTCCACCCTCCGCTTGCACTTTAGAGAGGTATAGAATCAACCTCAAAGCCTTGAGCAGAGCCTGATGAGACAGATCTTACAAATAGTTTTCAAAAATTTAAAAAATAGTAACTTAGCACTAAAGCCATGTGCTCTGTTTAATTGGCTGAAAGTTACATGTGTGAGACGACTCACTTGTCAGCAGTATTGGGGAGGTTAAGTACTGCTATACTACCTGTTTGTTGATTTTAACTGCCTTCTTGGAGAAATATTCAGAAACTAATTTTAAAAACAAATGGGCAAACTCTTCTGCTTCCGATCTTAAGTCATCGTTTACAGACCTGAGATGACAAGTCTCGCTGTAGGGTTTTCTGCTCTTGGGAATGAATGAATGAATGGGTTGGTAGTGAACTAAGGAGTGGAGCATGCTCATTGCAGTGGCACGAAGCGCGAAGAATCGTCGCTTTCGGATGAAGCGCAGCTCTAGGAGCATATTACGGTGTCTTATGCTGTCGTTGAAAACTGCTACCTAATCAAATTGTTTCTGGTAAGGCTGTGTGAATGTAAATAGTGTATTGTTACCAGGGAGTTTGTAGCCAGATTCGTATGCTGGAGAATCATACGGAGTAATTTCCGTGCAATGATATCGAATGTTATATTCAATTCAAATTGGTACTTAATTGACATATGCTACGGGATATACTGGAAAGATACAAAGCATAGCTCCCTGATTTGGGGCATCAAGGCCTGGGTGAACGATGATGCCATTTACTAGGGTAGACTAGTTTGGAGGC
>NW_011889022.1:289113-316740 GCF_000151845.1 Pteropus vampyrus | reverse complement strand
CTGCAGAAATTACTTGAGCTTGGGAGACCCGTGACAAGACTTCTGTATTGGAAAAATCATTTTGGCAGCGTTATAGATGATCGATTAGGAGGGAGTAAAATGGACAACGTCAAGAGCATATAAGAGGCTATTGCAGTGGTCCAGGCGAGCGGTGATGAGGGGTCCAGTAAGGCAGTGGTGGTGGGGACGAGAAGAAGGGGCGAATTTTTAAAATAGTTAAGAGACAATTAATGAGACTTTGGGGTTGATGAGCAAATGCCATCAGGATGTCTCGTTAGGGTGTTAGCGATACCGTCAGCCAAGGCGAAGATTTCAGGAGGAACAGCTGGTTACAAGGGGAGAAGGGACATGAGATTTTCTTGATACATTGAGTTCGAAGTATCTTTGGATGTCCACGTGGAGGACTCTCACAGACGGGTGGATATATGATCCTGAGAGTCACCAGAGAGGTCTGAGGTAGAGATAAAAATGAGGAATCGGCCGCTTACAGGGAGCAGTTGAAACCGTGGGAGGGGAGGAGATTGTCCCCGGAAAGGATCAAGTGGGACGAGGACAGTCTACACTCCAAGGGTCAGGCGGGCAAAGGACGCAGCTGAGGAGACCGAGAAGGAGGGTCCCCGAGCAACGGGGGCGGAAGGCGTGCCACGGCCGAAGCCGGGGACACAGAAGCTCGAGGGGGACCTGGCCGCGGTGCCGTGGGACGCGTCGCTGTCACGTACGGGAAGGACTGAGAAACGCTTTTTGAGTTTGGCGGCTCGGGGGTTATCGATTGGTTTTGCTGCAGTTCGAGTGAAATGATGGAGGCAGAAGCCGGCAGCAGCGGTCTGAGGAGACAGATGTCGGGGCAAAAAGGCGGGGACGCCGGTCTGCAGGTGGCTTTTTCCACTGAGAACGGAAAGGTCGCGGAAAGGCACTGTCGCGAGGGGGCAGAGGTCGCAGTCTCCAAACTGACCACACCTGGAGAACAAGGAAGATCCTGGGGAGCAGGTTCCGGGTAGAGGGGACACTGATGTCTCCATGAATGTTATTTCAAGTTTTAACCTTTGTCGAGACTCTTGACGTCCATTTTACCCTGGAGAGTGGAAAAAGCTGTACATTTAGTAAGGTTTCTTTCTAAATACATCTCTGACTAATGGTCGTTTAAGCATATTTTAGACTTTCTTTTTCATACTTTTGAAGAGACACTAAGTAAGACATGAAGTAATAATTCAGCCGGGTATTTATCTGGCGGTGTTCACCATCCTCCAGGTGCTCAGGTGCTTTTACACGTTATTCAGTTTCCCATAGTAGTTTATAGGTTTCTTTATTTGGGGCAGTTACCAAGGGTAAAAATGTTACTAATAAAAATTTAAAATTTTTAATGGCTTACTTCCCTGAAAAACACATTATTGAACTGGTTGATTGCAACCGGTGTTCTCTCTTATCTTGAATTTTTAACAAAAGCCCATTTGAGAAACGAAAATATGTTTAGTTTAAACGTTGAGATTAGGCTTCCTGGCTGCCCCAATAGTTTTTATTTTCTTTTACCAAAATATTTATTTGAGAAACAAAATGGTTGGGAAATAAGTATACAACATGTTGTAGAACTTTCCAGTGTTTTGCAAATCTCGGGTGTGTGTACACACACGTTGACGGCCCTTCTGCAGAAAACATTTTTCAGTAAGCGGAATGATGTCTGTCAATGTGCTTTGTTTAGTTTGAACAGTATGTTCTAGGGAGTAGTTTTTGGTTTTCCTTTTTATTTGTGTCTGTATGTTATGCCTTCTGTACAGGAAGGGAAAAAGTCGTCTTCATATTTCTCTTGTCTGTTTACATTATTAAAACTAACAAAATTTTCCTCTTAGAAATAGGCCGGCAATTTCCCCTTATTTTATTAAAATAACAAAAGAAACCTGTGATCTTAACATTTAATTTTTTTTTTTTTTTAATGCCTAGAGCACCTGGTCTTCCTAGGTGGTCTCCCATCCGAGTACTAACCAGGCCCGACCCTGCTTAGCTTCTGAGATCAGACGAGATCGGGCACATTCAGGGTGGCGTGGGCGTAGACTTAGCGTTTAATTTTTAAGAGGACATAAGGAAATTTTAAATTTCAGACATGACAAAAGCCATTTGCTTTATATTCAGTACAGCGATCACCATCAAATAGAGGTTGATAATGCTGTTAAGTTTGAAACTTAAGCCAATTGTACATCAGACAGACATTCATTTTCTTTTCTGGATTTAAAGAAATATAACTTATTTTGTAGGTTTTAGAAATATAAATGTTAATGGCCACTCGGTACTATTTGACATAAGCAGACCTCTTTTGATGTTTGTAAAACATTTACTTACAGAAAGAGACTTGTAGATGATCAGAAACCAGTGAAACAGACTTTATGCATTCTGCTATGGTACATGGAAAATGGAAAAATTGGACCAGTCATGCATTAGATGCGTGTGCATTCCCTTAATTGTGCACTGTCCTCAAGAGAAAACTTATGTTAGTCATATCTTCTTGACAACATTACAGCAAACAACATTTTAGATAGCTACAAAATTTACTCTGACAGTTTTAATTTTTGTTAAATAAATATCTGATTGAAGCCTGCCATGTTAATGGGGCATATAAGTTTTAATATTCCTCACACTGGAATATATCTGTAACTATTACATTTTAAATTCTGGAGAAAAAATAAGTTAGTGAAATCAGACTTCCTTCTAGATTTTTAATATTCCTTAGAACTAATTATCACTTAGGTGTTTAGGCTGAGTATTCTCATGAAACCTTTCATAAGCCAAAGCGGGGTAAAGCGAAGAAGCAATTGCCATTAGTTTATACGGAAAACCCTTTGAGCATTTCCACACCAAATCAGACCAACTAACACATGAAACCTAACGCGTTAGTAAAAGCGGGAAGCACAAGGTAAATGAGGACAAAGTGCAGATGCTCAGAGGCACAGTTCAGAGTTCTGTGAGGTGCCGACTGGTTTCTGGGGGAGGAGCTGGGCAGGGCCAGGCGCTGCTCAGGTGCTCCCGCCTCCGACAGGTGCTGCAGAAGAAATGCTGGCTTCACCCCGTGTTTGCTGTTCACCCTCATTTGCGATCTGGAGGAGGCACTGATGGGACTAGCTAGCAGCTGACTTTTCTAGCCTCTGCAAGGGTAGCTCTCAAGTTTTGATTGGGCACAATTAAGTGAATTGGACACTTCTTAAATAGGTGATCTGGAAGAGGAATAAGGGGCTGAAGGGGACGTGTCGAAGGAGGCGGAGCTCGCAGCCTGGGTCCACTACGTTGCATTTGAGGTGTGTCTGCGAGGCACCCAAGGGGAAAGGTCTCATGGGCGGTCGGCCGGCTGGGTGCGGAGCTTAGGAGAGACGGCAGAATGAGAGAAGCAGATCTGGTAACTGTTTGCATCTAGATGGTAACCGAAGCCATGGAAGTAGATGGAGTCATTTAGGATAAAAGTAAAAAGCGAGAAGAGGGAGTAGACATAGCTAAGACATCTCAGGAAGATCCGGAAGATCGCGGAATGACAGCTTTTGCGAGGAGATGGCTGGCGAAGGAGACGGAGGAGCCACGGGGGTTGCCGATACGAATTACATACGTCACTTCTGAGGAGTGACGACTATCCGTGGGTAGCGCTTAATTAAAATAGTGGTTTCTTTAAGCAGTCTTACTTTCTACTTTGTATTCAAGCAATGTCCAGGAGTTCAGTAAGTAGGAAGTTCATATAGAAGGAAATCTGGGTAACTAGAGAAAAAGAATCCAGCTCCGCGGTTTCGTCACCTGTAAAGTGGAGATGCCATGTGCTGCAGAGGTTTAAAGCCGAATACAGATGTGTCCTGGGACGTAGTAATGCCCAATACATTTGCTTATTATTATGACACTTTCTGTATAATGTCATGTGTATGTTTAGGTGAAGCGCTAAACTTTAGGCTCTTAAATTAAAACTTGTTAAGCAGAATATTTTCTCTACACCTGTGCATTCTGTAAATAAGGCTTTCGGTAATACAGTTTTTAGAATGTTTTTGCTGATCCAACCTCTAACACATGAAGCAAGTTAGGGAAAATTTAAATGATTACAAATATTTTTTCAAATAAAATCAAAATAAATTTAACTTTTTAGCACTTTAAAGTAGATTTTGCTTAGATATTTGTAGCTTAAATGTGCGTTTTGTCGTAAATACAAATTGTGAGTTAATTCACTAGTAAGCTAGGGATCTCTTTTTTTTTTTTTTTGGAGAAAATTCAACCCGATAGATTGTAGATGGTCAAACAAAGGAAAGAATAGAATAGAACAGGCGAGGGAATGCGTTAACTCATATTAATTCCTCGGTTAAAGAGACCAGGCTTCATTGTATAGTGCTTCAGCCAGGGACACTGGTTATTCATCTGCAGGGGGATGGCTGGGCTGGGCTGGGCTGGGCCTGCAGTTTCTGTAGCTCACAGAAGCCTGCATTCTACTGGTATAGTGATGGGCTGGTTTTACACAAACTGGTGAGTTCACTAACAACTTAAATGAACAGATTCTGTCAACTGTAGGCATTTAATAAGTACTACTATGTTTTACCAGAATGACAATATATAGATTATACTCATGAGAGATTAAATAGTAACTTAGTAACAGATACCATAAAGAAGAGGATTTTAATTGACATTGTCTCAGGAAGCTTGTTGCTTTTTGGGGGTGAGGGTCCTCCATGCATTTAACATATCTTCTGTGCCATTCTGAACTCCCGACATCACTGTTTACTGTATTCCCGTAGTCACAGCATGCAGGTATCTGTAACTGTCTCTTTCATTTTCTTCAAAAGGAAAGTTTGGATGCAGCAGTAAGTTTCACAAGGCTGCTCATAACACCTCTGTGAACAGGGCGGAGCTAAGAAATTCCGCCCCGCAGCTCTCTCACGCCTGCTTTTGTTTGCGACCCCTTCTGTACTTGAAAGTGAAAAGAAATGGCAAAGTACGTTATCAAATGGTATGAGAGAGAACAGAGAACTAGCCCCAGCTTCCTCAGCGCTCTGTCCCCACCAGTTCCAGAGGCTTACGATGACCGTGGCTTTGGCGGCAGTGGGACAAAAATTTCAACAGCAGAACCAAAGAATAAAGGGAAACTATGTGGACAAATGACTCACAAACAGCAAAATTTTCAGAGGTGGTCAGGGTTAGGACAGATGTGTTAAAAGTCCCAGCCTTGATCATTTTATGTAAGCTAAAGGTCTGTTAATTCAGTCATTTTATCAGAATGCCATTCGGCAAAATCCCCCCTCTAAAACACTGATCGTGATACTGAATCTTGGAAAGTTGTAATGAATTGTTCATTTATTTCCAGCCGCTGTTTATATGAAGGACATAGTCCTGACGAAAGTAGTTCAGGAACAAAGTGACTTTACCATCTGGGAGACAAGCTTAGAGAATCATTCACACTTTTATTGTCAATAGTAATTATTGTTATAGGAGAGGATTTCTCATGTATTAGAAGTGAAGGCGGTAAAATGGATCCTCCGGAGTTTTGTTACTTGACGTCTCACGTCTGGGCGAGAATCCCTTTTCCTTTCTGCTCCTATTGTGTTTGTGAAGTGTCGATAATTGTCCTCACAGGATGCAAGCTAGGGCCGAGGTTCTCCGAGATTCTCTTTTAATGAGTGCACTGATGTCTTCAAGAGGCGTGCGAAAGATCTAAGTCTGTTATTGCCTAATAAGCACAAAGCCCGAGTAATTTTGGCTTTATTAAGCTGTTACTGCTTTTGTTGTTATTTTGCAAGACAAAGCTTAGTTTTAGTACTGTTATTATCAGTCCTTGATGGTATCAAGAAAACAAGTATATCACAGAAGAGTTTTCTTTCTGCAGGCAACTGGCAGAAATGGTACATGTTTGATTATATAGTAACTTGTATTTTCTGTGTATTTAATCCCCACCCCCCCCACCCCCAAGCTGTTATTTCTCATAAAAAGGAAACAGTTTAAAGCACTATTTAATTTTGTCCTTGAATATCTGTGTACTCTTTGGCGGGGGGAGTATGACTTTGAACTGGTCTGTATCAATTTCTGCAGGGTTTCTTGATTCTGTTTGCCATTAGACAAAGATTTTATACATTGAAATTGATGTATTTCATGGAAATCACCTATTGAATCCTAAGGCGAAATTTTCGTTTCCGTAATTTAGTGATCAAATCCCTTGCAGATTAGTTAGGAGGAGGAGATTTGAAATATACCAGAACACGTGATCTTATCACAAAGAGAGTGTCAGAAAATAATAAAGCACAGTAAATTTTCTTCTCCCCCAGAAGAGTGGAGGCTGTGATCCCCTCCAGATGCTGAGTCTGTGACTTTGAAAGACAGAATTTCCTTTGGGAGCTCTTGCATCTTGTCAGTGTTTCTGAGGTAGTTATTCTTGATGCCCTAGCAACCGAAGTAGAAAATCCCGAGCGTTCCATTAAATAAAAGTACCAGTTTGTAACCTATGTCATTGCATGTCGATAGTCTTTGATTCCCTAATGACTACATATGGTTCTCAAATGTGTTTGATTTCCATCCGAATCAAAGGGAGTCATGTACACAAAGCTAGAATATGGTGCAATGCCGCTTCGAAATATGAGTGTTTCTATAACACTTGCCTTTGAACTTGAAGTGAGAACCATAACAGGTGTGAGAAAGAATTATGACAAGGACAGCCTGATTTAAGTTTTATAAATTTTAGGAAATGTCATCTTTTTATTGGTTTCAGAGACTTTTTCAAATGTTTTAAACACAATTTTCAGATAACAATAATGAAAAGCTGAGCCCCAAACCAGGGACAGGTGAACCAGTTTTAAGTTTGCACTACAGCACAGAAGGAACAACCACCAGCACAATAAAACTGAACTTTACAGATGAATGGTAAGTTAATATTTTTGTGAAGATGTTCTTAGCCGTTTTGTAGGATTGTATTAGATATTATTTTTAGCACTTCGTCATCGTTATGTCTTGTTTTGCTGTAATGTATTGGTTCTCAAACTTGAATGTGTTTCGGAATCACCCGGACAGCTTGTGAAGACAGATGTCTGGGCCCCCCTCGCAGAGTTCAGTTGAGAATTCGCATTTCTAACGACTTCCCAGATGATGCTGAGGTTGCCGGTCCTGGGATATTTCTTTTGGTAGAAAATGCAAAAGATAAGAATTAATCACCTATCCACCATTTGTACAAAAATAACAAACCTAACATTTTGGAGCTTTTTGCCATCTAGGTGCTATGTGTAGGTATGTGTGTGTGTGTGTATGTATATATATATGTATATATATGTATGGTTTTTGTTTTGAGTTTTAAAACTTAACTTTAATCATGCTAAATATACTCTGTTCCCCTGTGCATTTATTTAACTTTACAATAAATATTCACGTTGCTACTCAGTTTTCGTAAATATTACTTTACTAGTTGTACATCCATCAAGTAGATGTAGCACAATTTACTTAACTATTTCCCTTTAATTGGGCAGTGAATTTGTTTTCCTTTTTTATTTAATCAAATAAGGCTAAATGAATATCTTTGTCTACAGGCATTATTCCCCACCTTTAAGATTGAGATATATTTCTAGAAATGAACTGTATCTAGGTCAAAAGATATTGCCAAATTATTTTCAAAAGCATCTTCTATCATTACATTTCTACCAGCAACGTATGAAAAGCACACATTTTGCTGTCTCCAGGCCAGTGTTCGAAATGCTAATTTATTTTTAACTTGTATATTTGATTTTAAAATAATATTTATTTTTATTTAATTGATTACTAGTAATGTTGAACTTTATATTTACTTAATGGTTGTATAAGTTCTCTTTAATGACATTTCTGATTATGTTGCTCATTAATCTAGTTAAATCTTACACTTAAAAAAATCAAGCTATGTGAGTTTTTTATATTCTTTGCCACTGTCTTGCGGTCTTTTGCTTGAGATTTGCCTCCCAAATTTTTAAAAATTTATTACTATCGCTATATTAATATTAATTACCACAAAGGCAATTTAATCTTTCTTAATATATCATATAATTAATTATATATTAATATAATTTATATTATTAATATATAGTAATCATGTTTTATCACCAATATATTAATTATTTGGTATAATTAATATATTAACATTCTTGATTGTATATTAATGTAATTACATATTATATGTTAGTATGATATATAATATGTATAAGTAATATATAATGTGGTTATATATTGTTTCTTAATATATAATTATATGTTCTTATATGATAATATTACTTATGTATTTCGAATCACTGGTTTTCATTTGTGTTTATGTGTGTATGTGTTTTATATTAAGATCTTTGATTAAGTAGGATTTCCAAGTATCATTGGATACCTCGTCTGTTCCAGAGACTATTCGAGACACTGGGAACACATCAGTGAGGAAACTAGCCAGACCTCCCCGCCCCGCTGGGGCTCCCATTGTAGGTGGAGGAGACAGGCAGACAGAGAGACAGACAGACAGACAGAGACAGAGAGACGTACTGAATAAGGGCATCGTGTGACCCGTTAGAAGATGCTAAGTGCGTGGAAGGAAACGGCAGGGACGGGCGAAGGGCAGACCGAGGGATGAGTAGGCGTCGCTGAGGAGATGATATTCGGACAGACCTTGAAGGGTGAGGAGCAGTGAGCCCTGCACGTAGCTGGGGGAAGGGCAGAGACGAGGCCAGTGCCAGGGCTCTGGAGAAGAGGCAGACCTAGTGTGTTCGGGGACCTTTGAGAGCTTACACGTGTAGCCGGAGTGGAGCGAGCGCAGGAGGCAGGAGCCGCGGATGAGGCCGAGTCGGGGAGGAGGCGTTTAGGAGGATTAGGATGGCTGGTTGCTGTGCGGCCCGTAGCCGAGGGTGGAAGCCTGCGGACCAGGGAAGAGGCTGTGGCAGTAGCACCGGCGAGGGGCGGCGGTGCCTGGGACCGGGAAGGGAGCCGGGGACGGAGGAAGAAGTCACTGCATTCTAGACGTAGGGAATGAAGGTGCAGGCGGTAGCATTTCTTTATGGGCCCTAGGGTTGCACCTCGACTTTGAAAGATTGTGATTTCTATGGCCCTTTCTCGTAATACGTAATTTAAGATCACAAAAGATTTTCAGACTAATTCTTTTTGTCTTTTCTCATGATTCTTGGCAGAAGGGGCTGATTTCTTATAAAGAATCTCTGAGCATTTTATTTTATTGTTTTGGAAAAAAGGTTAGTCCCACTCTTCTTTTGAATGCTCTTTTTCTTCTCTAAAAACTGACCATGAATTATATTCTCTAATTCATCAGTTTCTTATTTCTTTATCAAAAAAGTAATAACTTTTTTTTCTGATTATGAGGGTATTCAACACTCATCATAAAAGCATTTCAAAAAAAGGATGCAGTCTTTTTCATCTCTGCCGTGATGGTGTCTTGCTTTTGGTTTAGCTTCTTTGGGGACGGATGAGGCAGGAGAGCATACTAAGTAAGAGCTCGGACTCTGAACTTGATGAGCTGTCGAACCTCTCTGACCTGAAAACGGGCACATTTATTAGAACCTACTTCAGAGGTTGTTGGGAAGCTATGATGAGATCATGCAGAGAAGTTCAGAGCGCTGAGCACAGTGACTGGCATGCCACAGGCCGCAAGGAATCGGAGCTGCAGGTGTCACCTTTCGTAAATTGCCTTTTAGACGCTTTGCACAGTTTGCTACTGTGGTGTTTATCTTGTTCTTATTGGTTTGTAAGAGGCATTTATTTATTATAGAGTTAAGCGAGGATGAAATCATTTGTCTTTCATTTGTTGCAAATATTTTTCCCAGTTTGTTGTTTGTCTTTTAGTTCACCTCTGGTGGTTTCGCTTTATGGTTTCGGCCTGTGAGCTCATGCTTAGAAAAGCCTTGTCCTGCCCAGGGTTAGGGGGAAGTTTTCTGTTTTCCTCTTATATTTGCTATGATTTTCTATCAGAGATTATGTTTACTCCTACAATTATTTCACCATAAAGTGTGATGTAGAGCTATAGCTTAATTTTTCCACATGGCCGTTTCTTTGTCCCAGTACCATTTATTGAATAATCAATTTATTTCTGTGATTTAAAATGCCATATTAACATATGCTAAATATATTTACTTGGTTACTTTGTCTTTTCAACTAACAGCTCTCTATTCTTACATCAGTGCCATAATGTTTTAATTATCATAACTATTAGACACTGAGCATTTTATTTATGCCTGTATCATAACTTTCTCAATGGAAAAAAACAAGGACTTCTGTATCACATTAGCTTCTTTTTACTAAAATGACTATGTATTTCTTTCTGATAAAAAGAAATACATATTAATTGCAAAAAAAATCAATTTAGAGAAAAGTATGAAAGAATCACTTGCAATAAAATCTACTGAGATAACAACATTGGTTCATGTTCTTTCTGACATTTTTCTCTGCGTATATACCCATATCGATATATATTCTTTTTAAAGATATACATTATACGTGAATGCCCTTTTTAAAAATGAAATTGACTTTTACAGTTAGCCGAAAGGATTTTACGAAATCTTGACAAAAAGTTCATGATAATTTGCATTGTTTACTGATCACTGCTATTTGTCTATAATTAATGTTTTTTTAAGTTACTGTAACTCTTAAGTTTCATTTTCTTGTTCACGATTATTCTAAATTTAAGAAATGGTTGCATTTCTGTGAGTTTAACTTTCATCTTAGTCAGATTGTTACACATCTTCCTCTATTTTCTTCCCCACCCAATTCCCTCCTGACCCATATGTGATGCCATGATTTGTCACAAAATACTCACTGAAAGTCGTTTATTTAAATCGGTCTAGCACTCTGCTCTAGGCAAACATGCCAGCAGAGTTACGGTCATCAGCAGGTGGGTGTGAAAGCTGAACCAGAAAACATGACGCTGTCCTCCTGCAAAGAACTGTAATGCACAGTCACCTGTGCATTTGAACAGTCCAGGACTGGAGGGGACCCGCAGAGGGCAGTTCAGGGACCAGAGAGGTGTCTAGGCCCGTTTTCAAGTATCAATTTAAAAGTAGCCTAGAACAACAGAGTCTAAGAAGGCATATGATCGGGTCTGTAGGACCGTTAAAGGGATGGATATGGTGGTCCATCTCTAGTGAGGATGAGAAGGGAGGTGATGTCACTAAATTAACATTCAAGAAGGAGATGTGTAGAGAAACAACAGATCCTAGAAGCGTAAAAGCAGGGTAGAAGCGGCCCTTTTGTATTTTTAAATCTCTTTTTTGAGATTAGAGTGGACTGGCATAGTCGCCTTGATGATGAAAAGCGATGTTTAGCGAGTACTATTAAAATAATAAACCCTGCGTTTTATCTGTAGCCTGAATTTTTTGAATGAATACTGTAGTAAAAGATAAAAGTTATCCTCAAGTTCGTATTTCTGAACTTCTTGGTGGGACCGCTTGTCTCGTTTCGATGGCAGGAGCAGCACCGCCTCGAGCTCCAGAGGGAACGGGAGCCACGGCCGACCCGGGGGCGAGGACGGGCCCTCGGTCCCCCAGGGCTCAGAGCAGCCGCCCGCAGGAGACAGCGACACAAGTAAGCTCTCATTTTGCTTCTGTCGTTAGAAAACCCTATTGTTGGACATCCACTTATTTTTTCTGTTCTCTCGACGGTGCAGTTTTGTGTCTTGTTTTTAATAAATTACTTTTGGCTCTGTAGTTCAGCTGTTACTGTTGATTACAAAAACAATGGGTGCATGAGGGCCGGGCCGTCAGCATTTCAGGTGGGGCCTCGCAGGGCAGCCTGGTTCCCCTCTGTGGACAGGGCGGCCGAAGTGGGTGGGTCGTGGTCAGACTGACAGTGCGTGAGATGTGAATGTTGATCTGAATTCTCTTTTTCATTTTTATACCTAGCTGTGGAGTTCAGAGTATCTGCCTTGATTTTTATGAGAGTGTGGGTGGTTTATGGAAAGGAAAAAGAGGAATCAAGTCTAGATGAGTTATGAGTGACACCCATTTCATACAGGAAGTACCGTTATCAGAATCCTTTTCTAGAATATTTTTATGTAACTATTATATGGAAGTTAGTGGTCTAGCACAGAGCCTGGAACAGAGAAGATTTTCAATAAATACTTGATAAATGAAGCAATAAATGAATTCTGTTTCTTATAAAGTGAATAGACACCTCAGTATAACAGCGTTTACAAGAATCAAATATGTGTGAGACAACTGTCTGATAAGCAGATGTCCAGTTAGGAGCTAAAAACTGATTCTTCATGGGTCTTGGACTTTAATTCCAGAAATAAGTATTTTCAATGGACAAAACAGAATTAAAGGTGAGGTCAATTTAGTACTATGTGTTCACGATAATTCAGATTATATCAAAAGCAGATTACACCCTTTGGGCAGAAACACAGTCTGTTTTAGGTTTAGATTTTGTGAAGGTTAGGAAAAAAGCAAGCTCGAGGAACGTCAGCTGTGAGGGACGATCTGAGGCCGGGACTTCACCGAGAGTTGGCACTGAGGATGGGGGCGGGGCTTCGGGGCGGGGCCGTGGGCGGGGCTGCAGCCCACCCTTGATGGCGTTTGTACGAACTTCTGTGTGCGTATGAGTTTGCATCCTGCTGCGGGGGAGGTTTTATCAGAGTTTCAAACGTTTCTATGGTCTAAAAAAAGTAGTGAACTACTTCTACCTAGGAAAGCTGGAGTATTAAATTGGTGCTTATTTTTCTTTAAAAATTCAGATTTCATGATCATTTGGTTTATTTCCCAGAAGCCCCTGAAGACTCATCGGATGATGTGACAGCGAATCAGGAAGGTGCGTCCTCAGAAGACATAGCTCAGAACCGCGTAGATACAGGTGAGTTGTCCTCTGTACGCAGTTGCTTCATGTGGGAAAATAAGAAGCCTTAATCTGTGTCCGCCTTTCCAGAGTTAATGGCATGTTTGGCATTTTCCTCTCCCTGTAGGAGAGTTAGACTTTATCTTAGGAAGTGTCCGTGTCAGCTTCGAAGTTAGTTTAAATAATGAACGTTGCCTACAGCACCGACTGTCACTGCTTTATTTTCTGACAGCACAATCAGACAAGTGCACATCCGAACCCTCGGATTCCAGCTCAGGTGAAAGGAATGACTTCAACCTTGATAGCCCTTGTGAGGTTCCAGAAGAATCCTCTTTGTCTGAAAAAGACAAGGAACCGGGAACTTCAGATCAGACTGGCACCGAGCGTGCTGCGGAACGCGGCCCCGCCAGTCCCGAGCCTCAGCCGCAGACAGGGGCCGTGGGGCCTGCGCCTCGTGAGGACACGTCGGCCAGGGACTCAGCTCTGCAGGACACAGACGACAGTGACGATGACCCGGTTTTGATCCCAGGTGCAAGGTATCGAGCAGGACCTGGTGATAGGTTGGTAAATTTTTAATTAACACGAACTGTAAGAAATATAATTCACAGGCTTTCTTCGAAGTCACTTAGAGGCTTCTGTCCATTTTTGACATTTGCTTCCTCTGACGGTGTCTTAGTCGTATAAATTCACAGGATTGTTTAAACTGTAAATCGTTTCACACACTACATTCTTTGAGCAGAGTGCATTAGGAGGGGAAGGAAAAAATCTCATTGTTTTATTTCTCTACCACAGGCTTGCTCCTCATTTTACAGATCAAGAGAAAGGAATGTTGCATGACCACCGGGTCATTTATAGTCACGATCATATTTAGCTGTCAGATTGCCCTGTAGACATCCTGGCCTTTGCTGCTTTTCTTTGGATTTTTTTGGATTTTTTTGGATTTTTTTTTAATGTTCAGTTTTTCTGCTTTTCTGTTGACCCTAGATCAAGGAAGTGTGATAACAGTTCTCGTTTTGAGAACATTGCATTTTTCTTTGATTTATGTTAAACTTAGTAACTCAGTTTAGAAAATGAAAAATTACACCAAATAACAAATAATGTAACTAAAATAAGAATCGAATTACTAACATGTTTATATACCTTTCCCATTTTTCATTTTATATGTGATCGTAAGGATATATTTTACTTTTTAGTAGATGAAGTAAATCTTTTAAAGTATATTGCATTCCATACTTTTCAAAAACTGTGTCCACATTTCGTGCCCTCATACCTCATTGTAAGTCTGTTCTCTTTCAGGAAATCAAATTTTATCTTTAAAATCCTAGCTCACACAGGAGAAGAACCGTTTCACATATTTATGTGTTCAATATATTGTTATTTATAAACTATTCTGACATTTCTGTCAGGCGAAAAATACAATGAAAAGGTTAATTTACCGTTAAAGAATAACGGTGTTGTATAATGACTTGAGTTTGAATCCTGGTTTTACCTTTTACCAGCTGTATTTTCTCAAATTGCTGAGTGTCTCTTTAAGTTTCAGTGTCTTTATCTATAAAATGGGGTTTTGATTACCTAGAATTGTAAGAATGTTTTAAAAATCAATCCCAGGGCCTGTCTCACACTGAAAGCACTAAATAACTGATAGTTATATTAAACAACCAGGATATTCTGTGCGGCCACTTAAACGGCAGTTACAATACGAATGGCTCTGGGGATACATACTGACAGAGGACCAGCAAAAATCCTGAGCAGTGTAGCTTGCAGTTCATTGACCCTGCCTTAGTGTGAAAGGATACATATCTTCCTTGAGTCAGATTTAGTCCAAGTGCTTTGCAGTGGCACTGTTTGTAAATGTAAAAGAAGCCATCTTTCTCTGCACTCGGAGACGAATCATACATCTTCCCTCTACCTGCACACATTAATCTTTAGCATTTTTAGAATACATTTTAGACAAGTAAAATTAGTTCCATTTCTTTCCTGCCCAGAGGGAGTCCCTTTAGAATATCGTTACCACTTGGTGGGTACAGGGAAGGTTAGCAGGCGTGGCACAGTCTGCAAATCAGATTGTTGGTTTCTGAAACCCAGAGTGGAGGGCTAGAGTCCATAATTATTTTAAGCTTGTGCATTTATGGCCTTCTGTTATGTAAGTGAACATATGTCCTTGGTTTTTTCCCTGTATTTATGTAACAAAAGCGATTCTAAGGTCACAATTGAAAATGGAATTTAAGTACCCACTTTTTAACAAAATGTACCGTATCACCTTCCACGTTTGTTTGTTTAAATGAGAACTTATATTTTTAATAGATATTCGACATTTGCAAAAAAAAAAATCACTGTTATTTAGCATCTTCTATCCGGGCTAATTACAACACTTTTATACCAAGCCTGCTTTATAGCCGAGGAAACTGAGGGTACTAGGCAGAGGTTTTGTATATTCTAGACCTAAGGTGATTTTTTTTTTTTTTAAACACAGTAGTATAGCGTCAGTTAAAACGGATTTGGGGAAAGAGTGGGTCCTAGGGCATCCAAAACTTCTTGAAGCATATTATCCTCAGTTTGGAAATATTACCAGAAACCGTAATAGCTTTCTGCTGATCTTTATCATTTATTTATCATTTTTATGACGTTCAGATGATTTATATGTTCTAAGGGTCCTCCTTGGGGTTGGATCGCCACAGAGTTGGCACCTGAGAGCGTCAGGCAACCAGCTGGACTAGCAGAGTATTTTAGAGGAGACAGGACCAGAGACAGTGGCCCAGAACTGGCCCCGCGTCCTACGGGTACTGAATTCATACCCTCGTATGATCCAGATTTGAAACCACCTCTGGGTCTACATTTGCTTCCCTGCTTTTCGAAAAATTAAATATAATTAATAGTCTACATAGTCAGTTTAGGTATTTAGCCTTCGTTTAGGTATTTAGCCTTCGTTTGTCCCATGTATTTCGTTTTGTTCTATAGGACATAGTAGTAAACTGAAGAGTAACAGAAAAATAATAAAATTCTTACCTTCGAGAAACTTAATTTATTGAAGAACCCATTTATAAGAACATGAAAGACAGTTTTAATAAATTTATAAAATTAAATATAGTTTATACAAAGATGTACATGTGGAGGGGACGCTGAAGTGATCACAGAGACTGTTTCACAATTACACCAGTTTTTTAAAAAATTTGTATTACTCTTTCCTAGCTATTTACCAAAAATTGTAAATGGTGAAAAACCTTCCTTCTGATTTTTATCTAAATAATTTTTAAAGTTCCAAACTTCCTTAGCACCGTCTTGAGCGGCTCTCGAACTATCTGAATGAGGCCTGCTTCTAATACTTCTGCACCAAAGGGCCCTTCCCCCTGAGACCACAGCCCACTCACCTTCATTAAACCTGGAGGAGTAGGTACGTTGTATCCTAAAGAGAGAAAGTTTAAGAAATTTTGCTTCTTAAGCACGTGAGAAGCATCATTTACTAGCTCGGAAGTAGGCTTATGATCGAGAATTCATTTCCGCAGCAACAAGGGATCCCAAAGCTCCACTGTAAAAATCAAACCATTTGGTCCTTAGCGTCTTAGGACATGTTCCACACGTGGAGGGAATGCCCACCCGAGGGACGCATGTTTCAGAGAGAAGGCCATCGAGGTTGGTTTGATTCGGATGGAGAAATGGCCCGAAAACTAAAAGTGGTAAAAGTATATACTTACAGCTGTACCTTACTTTGTATAAAGAATTACATAGTGGATCTCAAAGTTTTTTGCCCCAAATTTCATTTGTAAAACGAAATCTAAAAAGTTTGTAGCTAAGCCATCTGGACGCACATTTAATAAAAATTTCAAAACAGTTCTTTGCAATGCAAAGCGATTTCTTTTTAAAGATTTGCATTCTTATAATTTGGTTAAATATGACCCTGGTTTTCACTTTTGGGCTGAGATCAAGCATGAGAAGGAAACGTCTTAGACAATAAAGGCCTTAACCACTAACACAGCTACTTTAAAATGGAATGCTCTTCCCATTAACTGTGCTGGTCTCAGTGTAAATGCACCTGGGACTCGATAGCAGAGGTCATTGGACTTTTCCCTGCGAGGCCAGACGGTGAATATTCTAGGTTTTGCTGGCAAAGAGGCAAGATGGAGGCCGCTATGTGGGTACTTGCTTAACCGTTTAAAAAGGAACCGTGTACAAATGTAAAACCCGTGAGCCGTCAGTCACACAGCGAGGGAGCTGGCAGCGTTAGGGCCGCGAGCTGGTGGGTGCTGAGCCTCGCTCCGCGGTAAATGGGTCCCATGGAGAGAAACCGAGCTCTCGCCTGCGGTGCGGTGCCCAACTGGCAGATACGCAGGCTTTAGAACGGTGAAATCTACGATCACCGCTTGTTTGGCCCCCTTACCCTTGTCTAAGGCAAGAGCAGGGAACATCAAATGGAAACCAAATAGAAGGAGGAAATGATCAAACGTATGCTTTCTTATCATGGTGTTAAGATAGCCAAGTTGTCTGTGTGCCTCTTAGTGAGTTTGTGCACTGGGTCTAGAAGCATAAACATGTGCCTTGGAACGGGACGAAAGGCGAGCGGTCTGGGTTTCTCTTCAGATGGTCTCTATGTAAGCTGTTTTCAGGTGCCAAGTCCATCTTAGAGCAAACGGTGTGATGGCCGAGCCGGTAGCCCTTCCTCCTCTTGCCAAACCCAGAGGTGATTTGCCCTGAAAAACAGAGGCGCGTCTAGTAAGCTTCCCGAAGAGGTCCTCGTGTAGTCTCAAATAGGGTTTAGTTCTAGACTCGATTAAGATGCTCTAAAGAATTCTTCTGTAAAGGTTCAATATAGTAACCCTATGTCGCCTGTTGATCACTTTTTAAGAGTATTTCTTATTTGCATAGAAATTTGGTTCCGTCACCTACTGCGAAACCAGAATTCTTTGCATACTGAAAATTCGCCACCATCTGTTTAGTCATCATTATGAGCACGTTCAGTCTTTCTGATGATTCAAGTCTATTCTTTATGAAAGAAAATCGCAAAGGAAAAAAATAATCATAGAGAGGGAATGCAACTCCTAGGGTGTTAGAAGCCCTTGTTCTTTGCCTGCTTCTTACTTAACCTTCTGGTTGGGAAGAATGAGCCAGCTCAGGGCTTAACTCTTTATTTCCCCAAGAGCAGCTGAGCAGGGGAACGTAGGCGCTCCAGGGTGTGGCCTTGATGGTACGGGGCGCAGTCTCCACACTCTGGACCAGGGCTGGGGTCTGATCTGTTAAAAGATGAAAGGGATCAAGTTCAAGGTCTTCCTTCTAATCCGTCTTTGGCGAGCGTTTCTCTTTCCTTAATTTGCTCATATACATTTAGTCGAATGACAGATTCTCACAGAATACCTTAAATCGCAAAAGGAAACAAAGGGTTTTTTTTTTCTTTAGATTTTTTTTTTCTTTAGATTTAGATGATAAAAGTGGTGACCTTAATGCTTTAAATATCTGGTTCTTTGAAGTCTGTGAGTGACTTTAGTTATTGTGTTCCCTTCACTAGATTTAATATCAGAGGAACAACAATAGGGGATAGAATAATGAGGTAATTCAGTCTGTTCCTTCATTATTTTATTTTTTTCTTTATGATGAATTTGCCAGGTCCACAGCTAACCACCTTTCCTATTAACACTTAATACTTCTTCAAACTTACTGAGCTCTAAGTGCTAAGCATTGTAAAGCAGGTTGCTTTTCACAGACTATGTTGAGCTGCATGTACTGCATGGCAATAGAATGCAAAGAAACTCCTGTGTGCAGATTTAACTGATGTTCGCTTCAAGTGTGTCCTATGACGAAGTGGCTCTAATCTGAAACGATGTACTCTAAATGTGGGTTCGTCGCTTTGAATATTTTGTCGAAGAATGCAACTTACGATTCTCTAAAACTTGATAGGGATAACAATCAGCAACTTTCTGTTATTATTCAAATATACTTCTTTTCCTTGAGATCAATAACAAAATGGATTTGAGTCTAATTCTGTTATGTAGGTTGAAGATTCCGATTTTTTTTAAAAGAAAGCTGCTGTCTTATCAAATAGCTTAGTAACTCAGGAGGGCCACACATCGAGATGCTACGCAACTCTCCATCACTGCTGTCATTTGAAGACCAATGATGGAGTATACTTTAAATATTGATGTGAACCTCGGTCTCATTATTTATCTTTGCAAAACATGGTTTACTTGACAAAATCAACCTGGTACCTAATTTTGGTGGCACGTGTTGGTTATTTAGCGTTACTTTCTAAAACAAAGTGGAATATAAAACATAATATATAGACTAGCTCGGAAGTAGGCTTATGATCGAGAATTCATTTCCGCAGCAACAAGGGATCCCAAAGCTCCACTGTAAAAATCAAACCATTTGGTCCTTAGCGTCTTAGGACATGTTCCACACGTGGAGGGAATGCCCGCCCGAGGGACGCATGTTTCAGAGAGAAGGCCATCGAGGTTGGTTTGATTCGGATGGAGAATGGCCCGAAAACTAAAAGTGGTAAAAGTATATACTTACAGCTGTACCTTACTTTGTATAAAGAATTACATAGTGGATCTCAAAGTTTTTTGCCCCAAATTTCATTTGTAAAACGAAATCTAAAAAGTTTGTAGCTAAGCCATCTGGACGCACATTTAATAAAAATTTCAAAACAGTTCTTTGCAATGCAAAGCGATTTCTTTTTAAAGATTTGCATTCTTATAATTTGGTTAAATATGACCCTGGTTTTCACTTTTGGGCTGAGATCAAGCATGAGAAGGAAACGTCTTAGACAATAAAGGCCTTAACCACTAACACAGCTACTTTAAAATGGAATGCTCTTCCCATTAACTGTGCTGGTCTCAGTGTAAATGCACCTGGGACTCGATAGCAGAGGTCATTGGACTTTTCCCTGCGAGGCCAGACGGTGAATATTCTAGGTTTTGCTGGCAAAGAGGCAAGATGGAGGCCGCTATGTGGGTACTTGCTTAACCGTTTAAAAAGGAACCGTGTACAAATGTAAAACCCGTGAGCCGTCAGTCACACAGCGAGGGAGCCGTCAGTCACACAGCGAGGGAGCTGGCAGCGTTAGGGCCGCGAGCTGGTGGGTGCTGAGCCTCGCTCCGCGGTAAATGGGTCCCATGGAGAGAAACCGAGCTCTCGCCTGCGGTGCGGTGCCCAACTGGCAGATACGCAGGCTTTAGAACGGTGAAATCTACGATCACCGCTTGTTTGGCCCCCTTACCCTTGTCTAAGGCAAGAGCAGGGAACATCAAATGGAAACCAAATAGAAGGAGGAAATGATCAAACGTATGCTTTCTTATCATGGTGTTAAGATAGCCAAGTTGTCTGTGTGCCTCTTAGTGAGTTTGTGCACTGGGTCTAGAAGCATAAACATGTGCCTTGGAACGGGACGAAAGGCGAGCGGTCTGGGTTTCTCTTCAGATGGTCTCTATGTAAGCTGTTTTCAGGTGCCAAGTCCATCTTAGAGCAAACGGTGTGATGGCCGAGCCGGTAGCCCTTCCTCCTCTTGCCAAACCCAGAGGTGATTTGCCCTGAAAAACAGAGGCGCGTCTAGTAAGCTTCCCGAAGAGGTCCTCGTGTAGTCTCAAATAGGGTTTAGTTCTAGACTCGATTAAGATGCTCTAAAGAATTCTTCTGTAAAGGTTCAATATAGTAACCCTATGTCGCCTGTTGATCACTTTTTAAGAGTATTTCTTATTTGCATAGAAATTTGGTTCCGTCACCTACTCCGAAACCAAAATTCTTTGCATACTGAAAATTCGCCACCATCTGTTTAGTCATCATTATGAGCACGTTCAGTCTTTCTGATGATTCAAGTCTATTCTTTATGAAAGAAAATCGCAAAGGAAAAAAATAATCATAGAGAGGGAATGCAACTCCTAGGGTGTTAGAAGCCCTTGTTCTTTGCCTGCTTCTTACTTAACCTTCTGGTTGGGAAGAATGAGCCAGCTCAGGGCTTAACTCTTTATTTCCCCAAGAGCAGCTGAGCAGGGGAACGTAGGCGCTCCAGGGTGTGGCCTTGATGGTACGGGGCGCAGTCTCCACACTCTGGACCAGGGCTGGGGTCTGATCTGTTAAAAGATGAAAGGGATCAAGTTCAAGGTCTTCCTTCTAATCCGTCTTTGGCGAGCGTTTCTCTTTCCTTAATTTGCTCATATACATTTAGTCGAATGACAGATTCTCACAGAATACCTTAAATCGCAAAAGGAAACAAAGGGTTTTTTTTTTCTTTAGATTTTTTTTTTCTTTAGATTTAGATGATAAAAGTGGTGACCTTAATGCTTTAAATATCTGGTTCTTTGAAGTCTGTGAGTGACTTTAGTTATTGTGTTCCCTTCACTAGATTTAATATCAGAGGAACAACAATAGGGGATAGAATAATGAGGTAATTCAGTCTGTTCCTTCATTATTTTATTTTTTTCTTTATGATGAATTTGCCAGGTCCACAGCTAACCACCTTTCCTATTAACACTTAATACTTCTTCAAACTTACTGAGCTCTAAGTGCTAAGCATTGTAAAGCAGGTTGCTTTTCACAGACTATGTTGAGCTGCATGTACTGCATGGCAATAGAATGCAAAGAAACTCCTGTGTGCAGATTTAACTGATGTTCGCTTCAAGTGTGTCCTATGACGAAGTGGCTCTAATCTGAAACGATGTACTCTAAATGTGGGTTCGTCGCTTTGAATATTTTGTCGAAGAATGCAACTTACGATTCTCTAAAACTTGATAGGGATAACAATCAGCAACTTTCTGTTATTATTCAAATATACTTCTTTTCCTTGAGATCAATAACAAAATGGATTTGAGTCTAATTCTGTTATGTAGGTTGAAGATTCCGATTTTTTTTAAAAGAAAGCTGCTGTCTTATCAAATAGCTTAGTAACTCAGGAGGGCCACACATCGAGATGCTACGCAACTCTCCATCACTGCTGTCATTTGAAGACCAATGATGGAGTATACTTTAAATATTGATGTGAACCTCGGTCTCATTATTTATCTTTGCAAAACATGGTTTACTTGACAAAATCAACCTGGTACCTAATTTTGGTGGCACGTGTTGGTTATTTAGCGTTACTGTCTAAAACAAAGTGGAATATAAAACATAATATATAGCAACAATCAGAGATGTAACAATGTTGGCGGAGTTTCCCACAGGAAATACAGAAAAGATGAAATAAGCCAAAAAAAATACTGTGGGTGGACGAGAAATCCCTCGTTCAAGGCCCATTCTCATGAGGAGTCCCTTTTAAAGGTCTCACAACTGTTTTTGCTTTTATGCTGGTGTCTCAAGGCTGTTTTAACATGAAGGTATATTTGCAGTAACTTTGCAAAAAAAGTGTGGTCTATTGCTAGTTATCACTTTCTAGTTAAATGACAGAGAAATGGAATTTGTTTCAAGGCTTTTTGATTTTCTGGTTTATACCTTTGATCTCAAGTACTCAAAAGTCAGTTTCTCCCTTTACGGTGCGGATTGCAGCTAAAAGGTACCACCTTGCATTAAGTGGGTTCTGGAAAAGCTCCAACACTGAGATGGAGAGTATTATGAACTAATAAACAGTGGTAAACAGAAAACCTGAGAGTAAACGAGCGCAGACTCATTCTGCCCTGCCTCCGTTCTTGCTTTCTGACCCCGAGATTGTCGGGGGGCAGTTTCTCATTATAAGGCCGTTTTTTCCTGCCCTCGTCCTTTATTCCTAGTCTGTCTTGCCCTCATTTTTCTGCCTTTTGAGGTTTTAATTCAGCATTTTACGATTCCAGTTTCTCTCCTTTCTTGATGTATCCGTCATATGTCTTTTTCGACTTTTAGTGGTTTGCAAATAGTAGGCTTTTTAATAAATATTTGTTTGCTGATCGGTGTTCTTCGTGTGTATGTGTGCGTGTTCTACTCCAGTGGAAAGTTCACAGTGAGCGTCCCTTCTGGTAGGTGGAGAACCTCTTTCAGACCCCACCAGTGACGCCTGTTTGCCTGTGTTCTCGCCACTCTGACCGACGTCAGAATCTTTTAAATCTAATAGACATACGAGATCTGTCTGTCGTTTTATCTTTATTGTCAGTGAGGCCAAGCAACTTTTTGCATATTTATTACCCATAATTTCTCTACTCATGTCCTTTGCCTGTTTTTCTGTTACAGTGTTCACGTTTCTAACTGATTTGTAGACTTTTTATATGTTTAGGGTTTTGGGTCCATCATATGTCAGAATCCAGTGTTTTAAATAATACACTCAAACTAACAAACTTAGTAAGTCATGTCACCTGTTAGGAAAAGTTTCTTCTAGTAAATAAACCAGTCTTAGAAAGAGCCCGTTATGCTTCAGTCACCAGCTCTGGCACAAGCTCGGTCTTTAGGAAAATAAAATCCACTGCTTTCACTCTAAACCTCCCTTCCGATGTGGAGTCCGTATAGATCGCACGTATGTTAATATTTCTTCTCCTTCTCTCTTCTGTGCTGGGGACATCTTTGCCGAAAGCATAAGTTTGCCCATTGCTATTATATGTTACTCTTGGTTCCATTTCGTTTCCTTTTATGCCTTTACATTTCTCAACGTGGAAGGAACGAGAAATAACATTAAATAGGATTTGTTTTATTCGTAGTAAATTGCACATGAATTTTGTCTGTATTCTGTTTTTAGAAAACAGACCTTTAAAAACCAGTGTGCCGCATGCCATTTCCTTTTCTCTCTCAACCAGTCCCGCGTTTCTAAGTGATCTCTTAACTAAAACATTTCGTTTTAGTAACTCAACTAGTCATGTAGTCTCACTGTTGTGTCTGCGTTTTTATGCGTGTGGTTGGGGGTGCCTTACTGAGAGGATGTTAGTTTAAAATTTTTCTAGACTTACTGTATCTTACTGTTTATCATTTTCATTCTGTAGTGCCCTGTGTTTTATTTATTTATTTATTTGTGTTTTTTTTTTTTCTTTTAATATGCAATTCGTAGACGCTCTGCCGTTGCCCGCATTCAGGAGTTCTTCAGGAGGAGAAAAGAGAGGAAAGAAATGGAAGAACTGGACACTTTGAACATTAGAAGGCCACTAGTAAAGATGGTTTATAAGGGCCATCGCAACTCCAGGACAATGGTACCGAATGCTCATGGCTTTCTTTGGAGACAGGGCAGTGTCACGATAGGGGTGTTTCCCACAGGGCTTACCTTATTCTCCCCCGTTGCCAGTGTGATTCCACTGTAACGTTATTGCACCTGCACAGTTATCTCTGGACCCAAACAAGGTTCTTTTAGTCCTGTGATATGTCACAAAAGACATATCATTATTTGTTACAAGAAAACTCTACCCTGCCGAGGAACTATTGTGGGATTTTTTAAATATTAGCTCGTGCAAGTAACGATTGCTGCTTTTGCTCTCGTCCCCGCCGTCCCCGCCCTGTGGGTCGTTTAGTTCACATCAGCACCCTTTGCTGGTTTCGGAGAGAAATACTTGGATGTACGAAATCCAGGTTCATCGCAGAATATCGTCAGGTTGCTTTAATGATTATTTAATTATTATAACCCTGTGAAGATTGACGGGTAAAGATTTGTTTTAGTCACTTTGTCTGTCTAGACTTTCATTTCCTCATCTGTGAAATAAGAAGACCAGGTGGTCTCTAAGATCTTTTCGAGTTTTTACAATCCACAAGGCTCTACACCCAACGTTATGGTCATTACTCACTAAGAGGACGATGTGAGACGATTAGTAGAACTGTTATTCTGAACCATTGTTCTCATACATTCGTTGGGTCATCAGAAAGTATCTGCAGAATCGTTTTGACTCGCTTTCTTCAGGGTCTAGGCAAAAAGTTACTCTAGGGTAGGGAAATAATTAGCTCTGTAGAAACCCTTGGTAGTAACAACTCAGTCATTCAAACAATACTATTAATAGAAGCCAGAAATTTACATTTCTTGCATTTTGCTGGTTAAAATTTTGGATGAAAATAAGTAGAGTTTGGAATGGAAAAAAATGAAGATAAGTCAACAATAGCTCCAAGTAACAGTAGAACTGGCTTTTTCCTTTTGCTTTGCCCAGAATAGCAAAGCAGCAGCTGCAGGTAAAATGACTGGAAAAATCCTGATCTGAAGTACAAAGATTTCGATGGTTTATTCTTATGCATCCATTGAAAAATGTCATAACCACTGCAATGTATCATATTCCTTTCTCATTGCTTCATAAAAGTAAATATGTTTATATCTTTCCTTCTCAATTGCGAGAGCTTCAAATAGCTAATGTAAATATTGATACTTTTTGTTATAGTGTCCAAAACCCAGAAATCCCATTCATTTATTTAGCAGGTATTAATTCAGCACCTACTGTGTGCCAAGTACTGTTTCCGGCTCTATAAATACAGCATTGAACAGAACAAAATCCCTGTCCTCCTGGGGGACCTTTCACTGCTGACTGCTTTATCCTCCACTAATCAGTCCCTATCATGATCTGAAGATCCTAGAAGGCAAAGACTCTCTTCAGTTTTTACTTACTTACTTTCTTTCTAAGCCAGTTAATTTTTTAACTCGAATAGAATAAGTCTCTTTAATAACTTTGATTTGAATTTTCTTATCATTTCTTTTTAAAAAATCCTTAGATAAAAGAAGCCAATTTCTGGGGCACTAACTTTGTGATGAGTGGTTCTGACTGTGGCCACATCTTTATCTGGGATCGTCACACCGCTGAGCACTTAATGCTTCTGGAAGCTGACAATCATGTGGTGAACTGCCTGCAGCCACATCCGTTTGACCCAAGTAAGAAGGCCTTTTCTAAGGCGAGGGCTAGGAACTGTTGTGTGGTTCATGGGCTCCAGCTGGTGTCTAGCTGTCGATGTAGGAATAATCCAAGTTGTCCCAACAGGCAGCCGCGGGGGTCGGGTATAGCTCTACTTGGGTTTAAAACAAAACACTTACCTGCTTTCAGCCGAAAGTATGAGGAAGTAGGTTAAAGAGTGCAGTCTTCTAATATATTGTCTAAGTTTTATTAGCTATAAGAGGTTCAGCTCACTGAGCTGCTCACTTCTTAGCCACGTTGGACCTCGACGTGCCCGCGGCGGGCTCTTGCCTTCCGTTTGAAATTGGCCACGTTTCTCATAAAGCAGCAGTGGATACAAAAGAAATTTGGGTCATTCAAGAGGGACTTAAAATTGTATTCTAGGGTCACTTTTAGGAAATTTTCAAAGTAATATTCTCAGATAGCAATTAAGTGTATCGGTACAGTTTCCATTCTGGCTCGCCTTTGCTGTTCATGGACGTACAGCGTGCCTTCGCTTAATGTCATAGATAGGTTCTGCGACTTGAAATGAAACAGCATCTAGTTGTAGGGTGATTGTTATCAACAAGACTTAAGCTCCTGTGGCATCTCATCGACCTTATGATGAAATGACGTTGAATGAAATGATGTTATTTGAGGACCTATGTATGCATAATACACACGTATAAACACACATATACATGCATGCTCACACATATACGCATGCATATACACATGCACACACCTATACGCATGCATATGTACATATATGCACACACACATGCATGCGCCTGTACACAATGCGTACATGCACATGCATGCACACACCCATATATACACAGGCATGCATGCACATATACACACGCACAGATGAACATATACATGCATCCATACGCAATGCACATAAACACATGTGCATGCACACATACATACAAGTACACATGCATCCATACACATACATGCACACACATGCACATGTACGCAGACATCTATACATACATGCTTATGCACGTACGCACACACATAAATGCATGTGTGTACACAAACACGTGTGCGTGTGTAGATAGTACATATATACGTGTATATGTCTTGAATAAATGGCAATGTGTCCTAAGTTTATGTTCACATGTACATTTTATTTCTAGTTCTAGCCTCGTCTGGCATAGATTATGACATAAAGATCTGGTCGCCACTAGAAGAGTCAAGGATTTTTAACCGAAAACTTGCTGATGAAGTAAGATTTTTATTATACTTATTATAGACCATATTTCACTGTGTCTCAAATGCTTTCTTAAGAAGAATCAAAGCAGCTCACTGTTAGTTGGTAACATGAAACAAGTTAATGAGGTTAAGGAGATCAATTTAAAGGAAAAATTTTAAGATAAAAACATGCCTATTACAGAGAGGTAGAAATTGAACTATTTTTTTGCTAATTGGAAGATTGAGTTTTAGTAATACCAGATTAAGCGTTTTGTAGATTAAGGAAAATAGGTTGACTACTTGTGCTTATTGCAATAAAGAATCGTTAAAAAAAAACTCTGTCCTTTTAAGAAAATAGTTTTAGCGCAGCTGTCTCCTGTGGTCATAGCCAAGTAGATAGCAGGACAAATGACTGGAGAATGTTTTTCTCTATTATTATATTCTAATATTTCCTCAGCTTCTTGTCAGTACTTTTCAAACTGATTCTGTGAAGTTCTAGGTTTTTTATGGAATTAGACAGGAAAGCTGATCGCTGTGCCTTTTCTCCCCAGTTTCAACCAGGGTTTTCATCTGTGGGCGTCCGTAGATTTTTTATGGTAATAAGGGTCCATTGCATTAATCAGCTACTAATGGCTGAGCTGTGAGTGAGCGCAGCTCAGGCTGACGCTGCGCCCTCTAAGAAAACAATAAATGGATCAGGGTCCACTGCTGCGAGGGAAAACTGGCACTTTAGAGCAAGGTTGACAGTTGGGAGCCAGTTCCCACACGTATGTTCACTCGCTCAGTCGACGTTGACATTGACGTCCCACGAGGTGTACGTCAGCGGCAGAGCTGAGGTGAAGAAGGTGAGCCCTGCCCCCCGGGCTTGTGCACCGGTGGGAAAGGCAGACGCGTACACAGACAGCCGGGCTGGAATGTGGTCAGTGTCCCAGCCCGTAGGAGGGACTTGTAAATGGAG
>NW_011889022.1:287423-287808 GCF_000151845.1 Pteropus vampyrus | reverse complement strand
GCTTGTGCACCGGTGGGAAAGGCAGACGCGTACACAGACAGCCGGGCTGGAATGTGGTCAGTGTCCCAGCCCGTAGGAGGGACTTGTAAATGGAGTCACTGCGATGGGGACGTCGTCCCAGGGGAATAGCACTCACCGGCAGGCAAGGAGAGAGGGAGCACTCGAGTGGAAGGGTCAGCACGTCCACGTTGTGTAAGGCGAAGGAACCGTCGGCTTGCGGGGACCGGCCGTGCCACGGAAGTCGCTCGGTGGGGCCGCAGAGCCAGGTCGGGGCGAGACTGTAGGGTGCTGCGGCCCCCCGAGCTGGGAACGGGTTCTTGTTCATGGGGCCGTTGGCCAGACGAGCATCTCCCCTCCCTCTCGTGCTCCCTTCCCCCTCGGCCTC
>NW_011889022.1:284537-286245 GCF_000151845.1 Pteropus vampyrus | reverse complement strand
GCCCCCCGAGCTGGGAACGGGTTCTTGTTCATGGGGCCGTTGGCCAGACGAGCATCTCCCCTCCCTCTCGTGCTCCCTTCCCCCTCGGCCTCGCTCTGTCCTTCTTGCTTCTCCCCTGTGCTCACGATTGTACATTCGATTCTTAGGTGTCGTGGATGTTTAGTCCCATTCCCGGTACTGAAGACACGATTCATTGATAACGTTGGTCCAAAGGTTTATTTTTCAAGATTACTTTGCCTCAGTCAAGGTACAATTTCCCAAAGGATCCTAGTGACCCAGGGATGACAATTTAATTCTCCTGTGTCACTAAGAGCATCCGTTCTGCTGTAGGTGAAATAATGAACGGACACAACATAGGTCGCTTTGGGAAACAAATGATAAGTTATCACAGATCGGATTCTTGAACGTTTTAAGGAGCCCCGAAGTTGACCTTTATCTTCCCGCCAGCTCTGATCTTACTCTCTCAGATGCAGTTGTAGCAACTGTTTGGCTTTGAGAAGCCTCAAGGGGGAAATGCGGACAGCACACGTGAAGATCGGAGTCCTCCCTCCCAGGGTCCACTCGTTCTTAGCCGTTGTCCTAATCTTCAAGGAGAAGGTACAGCTGCTCTGAGGGGTTGACGAGGCTGTCTAACTTGCCTCCTAGGTTATAACTCGAAATGAACTCATGCTGGAGGAGACCAGAAACACCATCACGGTCCCCGCCTCCTTCATGTTGAGGATGTTGGCCTCTCTGAATCACATCCGAGCTGGTAAGGACTGTCAGGGTCCTCCTGAAATTATGACTGTATTTGAAAAACATGGTATAAAGATCCGCTTTAAAGGGCTTTACGCAGATTCCTCACATCTCAAAATGAAGGCAGCTTCACTTCCGAACCATGAGTTCTGTGAACTCTCGACCTTATTAGCACAGTCACTCATTCCCCGTGAACCGAATTCATTGGAAAGTGTCCAAATGAAAAGACAGCGTCACTGGAAAGTTTCATCTGCTGTGCTTTTCTTCCCCGAGTGGAAGGTCGTGCTGTAAACACTGAGGTATGTCGCAGCAGGTACCCGTTAGCAGATTTGCTCGAAATCAGTCTCGTCCAGATGAAAATAAATGTAACATGCTAGGAAGGTTGAAAAAGATACCTCTTTATGTTTTCTGTCAGTATTTTTTTTCTAGATCATTATCTATGAGTTTCAGTGCCACATATAACAAAACACATGTATTATACAACTAATATTCAAGTAGGAGTGGAACAATCTGTGTTCAAACAATAGTCAAGACCCAGTATCCATTACAAACAAAACAACGTTTATCAAACCAAAGTGTTTATCACTGTTCGCTGATTTCATGAAGTACATTTCTTCAGATGGTGGCAACCATCCATCGGTCATAACGACGACGACCGTTCATAGAGCACCTGTCACGCGATGACGATGGATCCGAAACTGGGTTTTCCGGAGGGCGCGTCGCCCGCGGGTGCTGGGGCGGTCCCCCAGCTGCTGCAGACTAGACTGCTTTCCTCACGGGCGGCGCCCCGCTTCCTCCCTGTCCGCTCCCCGCCACCCCAGCCCTATTTGGATCTGGGGACGCAGCCGACCCCGACCCCGTCCCACCTCGGGGATAGTCGCCCCGCCCCTCCCGTCCTCGTGTCTGTCCGGGTCCCTTCTCCGAAGTCAGACTAGTCGCCTTGGGGTTCAGTGCGAGCGTTGACACCTCTGTA
>NW_011889022.1:280375-282777 GCF_000151845.1 Pteropus vampyrus | reverse complement strand
TCTCCTTCCAAAGTACTCGATCCTCCCTCCGATCACTCTCTCTCGTGCTTAGAGGAACCTCGTTACCAAGGGCAGGAGTTGGGCGACAGGCAAAGTCAGAGCGTCTGGCCAGCTCGGTTGATATTCACACAAGCTAGTGCCGAAAGCTCTGGCTTCTGGTCTCCCTGTCTCCAGCTTCTAGATGTCAGCTGAGACTGGCGAGGTCCTGTCATGCAGTTCCTGGTCTTCCTTAGCTCTTTCTGCCTCCACGCAGCCTAAGCCATCTGCACCCAGGCCTGAACGTCTAGGCTGTGGCCTGAATCTGCTCCTGCAGACCTCCTTCAGCCACCCCCCGCCCCTCTCTTAAATGGTCACTCTCTTCCCTCGGGCTGGGCCACAGACTCATGCGTAGCCGAGCCTCGCATCCCTCTACAGAGTGGAGACCGGGCTCCTCCCACGGGGGCTGCAGACACAGGGACACCTGCTGCTGAGGTGACAGGTTGGCTCTGTGGGTAGAGACAGTCGCTCTTCGCTTGGCTCAGTCACTTCAGTTGACTTCCACATCAGGCTCTTACCTGGACAGGACGTGTCTCCTCGTTAGAGAACGTGGCGAGTGGCCAGAGGGAAGGGAGACTGTCAGCTGAGACTGGCGAGGGGCCAGTCTCTGGAGCCTTAGCCAGACGGGGCAGCCGCTGGGCAGAAGCTGATTCCGGGAAGCGCAAGGGTCTTGGCTTCCGGTCCCGTTAGGGTGCGACCTGCTTGAGCTGCCCGATTTCTCTAGGCTCCTGTTCCCTCTCCTCTAAGAGGAAGCTAACCACGTCCACACTCTGTGTCCCAGGGGCTGTTAAGGCCATGTGCAACCACCGGGGTCACAGGGCTTCACAGAATGACAAAAAGCCTGTGAGCACGTGACGTGATGTTGCTTCTCCCGCAGTAATACAGCAGTGACGGGAGATGCTGCTGAGAGGTGCTGGAGAGTCAGGGCAGAGGCCTCGAGGGCTGAGTGGGGTCAAGGGCGTCGACAGTCAGGTGGCTGTAGGCCGGCGGAGAAGATAGGTGGGAACTGCTCTGTTTTACTGGGAATTTAACCGTTTAGGAAAAAAACGTTAAAAATGGTATTTGTCAAAGAAATTAGGTCCCCTCTTTCATCAACTTTGCAGTTTTTGTGCTGATAGAGAAGCAGGCAGGCCAGACAAGCGGTCAAGGTCGCAGCGCATGCTCCGCAGAGGCAGAGCAGACAGGTCCCGGCCGCTGACGTGACTCCATGTATGTCACCCTGGTAAGTTGGACTGGACCCGAGCGCTCGCCTGCCCACCCAAAGGAGCATGACTCCAGGGGTGGCAGGGGAGGGGCCGGACACGGGTGAAGCATTCTGTGGCCTGAAGTGGTTCCGAGTTTCAGGGCCCGCCCCCCCACCCTGACCTTGGTTATGGGGTGGACACATGCAGAGCACTGCTGTTCACTGCACCTGCTGTGAAAGCTCAGGGTGGGGAGCATCTGCTCTGAATTTCTTGGTCACGCTGAGCCGTCACTGACAATGTTCTGGGAATCTCGGTCCCCGGGGGGGTTCTGAGAACACGGGGTGGATGTGCCGGGTCACTGTGCTGTGGGCACCCGCAGACCGCTAATTTTGTCACAGTCGGCCCTCCCTGCTCAGTGTCTGGAGACAGGGACGTGGGGGTGGGGTAAAGGGGGAGACCCCCAAAAAATCCACTGTCCACAAGTCCAAGTCTAAATTCACAATTTCCACAGCTTTACACATACCAAAAACAGGTATTTAATCAGGTAAACAAAACCACCCTAAGTATATTTTTGCTTCTCCATAAATATTGATTTATAATCTTGATTATTTTTATCTTAAAAAAAAAAATCCAAAAAGTTTAAGTGAAATATACTTCAGGATCAGGTTGTCTTGGTTTCGAAGGTCGGTCCTTAACACGTTTGCATGCAGGGTGCATCATCAGAACATAGCGCGGGACTGTCCCAGACCGGGTCCCAGGCCCTGCGCTTTCCCCGGGGCTGGGCGGGCTCGCCTGCACCTGTGGTGTTTCAGACTGGCGTGTGGACAGGGAGAGCGGAAGTGGCCTCTCCTCCCGAAGCCGCTATTGATGCTTTCCCGGGGAAACAGCCCCGTGTCACAGCCTCCTGAAAACACGGAGCAGACTGCTCCCGCGGGTCTCAGAGACGCCACCGGCCGCGCGTCCAGCCGCATCCCTCCCAGGTCAGGCAAGCGGGTCTCCACCTCCCAGGCATCGGCTGCAGTCCTTCCTACCAGCGGCCTAGCTGTCCAGTAATGGGGACTTGTCACTGTCCCTTGTCCACTTCGAGCTGTACAGTGAGCTCCTTCCATCACGTGGCCAAGACCTGGGGTTTGGCTGTGTCACTGGCTTAACGCACTTTGAGACCTCAGACAAGTCCCTTCA
>NW_011889022.1:278483-279360 GCF_000151845.1 Pteropus vampyrus | reverse complement strand
CTCAGCGTTTCCTTTGGGAAGGGCTGGTGGCATCACCGCGCTGCTGCCACCTAGCGTCCAAGGTGCTGAACTGTGCTGTGGCGGGACTGCCCCGTCGCGCCGGTCACAGCCCTCGCACCCGGTACCTGGGGCGCGGCGCGGGGACCCAGGCAGGTGGCCATCTGATGAAAGCAGAGATGGACAACAGCCCTCACATCAGGAGACGCAGGACTCAGGTTTTTAAGTGACCAAGTGTCCCACCTGCCACTGCACAGCAGCATAAAGCTGTGTGGGCCCGGCTTGGTGGGGGCAGTTGGGGTTTGACCTGCGCGAAGGGCAAGCACCCCCGAGGATGCTTCCCAGACGCTTTGGGGTGCACGGGACTGCCTGCTCCCTCATCCTGTCCCTTCTCCCTCAGGCTGGGTCAGGGCGAATCTGAATTCCTGAATCTGACAGGGCCCAGCTGGCAAGCGTCGCCCGCGGCTTGCCTCACCCCGTCGCCTCCTGCACGGAGCCACCCCAAAGCCCCTGGTTGGAAAGTCGCCCCCTCTGCAGCCCAGTCTTTCCATAATCATCGTCGCTATTAGCATCGTATCCCCGTCTCTCCCTAAAGTGACGACGCTTCCACGTTAGTCACAGGCCACGCCCACAGCTCTGCGTGGACGTGCAGCGTCTGGCAGGTGAATGAATGAATGGACCTCAGCACAAAGGAGGGAAGCAGCGAATTCGTTCGTGAAGTGCGGTATTTCTAGATAAGCGTGGATTCAGTGCTAGCGAATAAATCCCTGCTAGTCTGGGCCCACCCAGAGCCGACATGGGGTCTCAGGACTGGCCAGAGCCCAGGCCAGCACAGTGCGGGGGCGCGCCCTCCAACGCCGGGGTTCCCAGCCGATTTGCA
>NW_011889022.1:274609-277993 GCF_000151845.1 Pteropus vampyrus | reverse complement strand
GTGGGCCCGGCTTGGTGGGGGCAGTTGGGGTTTGACCTGCGCGAAGGGCAAGCACCCCCGAGGATGCTTCCCAGACGCTTTGGGGTGCACGGGACTGCCTGCTCCCTCATCCTGTCCCTTCTCCCTCAGGCTGGGTCAGGGCGAATCTGAATTCCTGAATCTGACAGGGCCCAGCTGGCAAGCGTCGCCTGCGGCTTGCCTCACCCCGTCGTCGCCTCCTGCACGGAGCCACCCCAAAGCCCCTGGTTGCAAAGTCGCCCCCTCTGCAGCCCAGTCCTTCCATAATCATCGTCGCTATTAGCGTCGTATCCCCGTCTCTCCTTAAAGTGACGACGCTTCCACGTTAGTCACAGGCCACGCCCACGGCTCTGCGTGGACGTGCAGCGTCTGGCAGGTGAATGAATGAATGGACCTCAGCAGAAAGGAGGGAAGCAGCGAATTCGTTCGTGAAGTGCGGTATTTCTAGATAAGCTTGGATTCAGTGCTAGTGAATAAATCCCTGCTAGTCTGGGCCCAGCCAGAGCCGACATGGGGTCTCAGGACTGGCCAGAGCCCAGGCCAGCACAGTGCGGGGGCGCGCCCTCCAACGCCGGGGTTCCCAGCTGATTTGCAGTGCTCAGGAAAGCCTCGCTGGGGCCACCCCAGAGGCAAAGGCGTCCACCTGCTCCAGCCATGTATGCCGTCCAGAAGCGTGGTCACTGTAGAAGCAAGTGCGAGGAACATACACGAAATACACAAAACGCCCTCCGACTGGGGAATGCCACCGGAGCGAGAGCAGAGTCTGACCTCCAGCTGTCACCAGCAGAACCCACAGGTGCAGCTGCCTCCGCTCCCCACTCCCACCCAGAACCTGACCAGGGCCTGGCCCCCAGCTGGCCCGGAGCAGCTGTTGGGCGTCACGCCACGAAGTCTCAGGAAAGGTCCCTGTGAACTGCAGCCCCGGGACCGGCCAGCCTTGGTTTCTACCACACAGCAAAAAGGACAGTGACCTCCCAGCCCCTGGCTAGACCCCGCGGACACACCACAAAACTGACTCGCCTCCTGGAGCAGCTGCCTGCCCCGAGACACAGCTGAACCTCCTTGAACTGACCCTCTGCCGACCACCTGGGACTCGGAAGGCGGGGAGAGCCCTGCACTCAGCTCGTTTAGTCGCCCAGGTGGCAGGGCAGACGCAGGCGAGGCAGCGGCTTCCCAAGTCACCCCAGCCGCGGGCCAAGCCCCTGCGGAGCCCTCCACTGCTGTTGCAACTGGGGGCACGGGGTGAGCCAGCCGGAAGAGTCCGGTCCACCTGGAGGCGTCCAGAGGGCGGCGTTCCATCCCAATGGACGGCACTCTGCAAACAAGTGGGGTGAGTCGCATGGCGGGGCTGGGTGTGCCACACGCCCCTCGGAAGCCGCTCGAGGCCGGGCATGTCGGTCCGTGGGCCCCTCGTTTTCTACGCCCCGCTTACAAGTTTGGAGAATATCGCACATCAGAGTTGGAAATGATCCCGCTCCCTCGCCCTAAGTTCCCGAGGGCCAGAGAGGTCAGGAGGTCCCAAGTGACATGTGTGAGGCGGAGCTGGGCCAAGGTGCAGGCTGCTGCCGTCACAGTGGGGTGTTCTCTGTGGAAGCAGCCCGTGTGGCAATCACATCGCAAACGGCATCTGCGCGATGAGGCTTTCCCACGCGAAGGGGACAGCCGCGGTGACGGCGGTGTCTCTGCCCCCTGGCTTGGTCAGTCCACGGCGCCCTAACCAAATGCTTCCTTTTTCATTGTGGAAACGAAGCATGTGCCGTCCGCTCCTTCCTCCTGCCGTAGTGCTTCCCCTGCTTCGAAACACCAGGACTCGCGGGGAGGTGGGTGAGAAGCCCGGTCCTCAGCAAGTGGCGCAGGGGGCTGGGAGCCACCCCTGCGGGCACCGGCGCTGGCCCCACGGAAGGCAAGGGCACAACCTGTGCCGGGCGTGGGGACTTGTGGGGGACTCTGCTCGGGGGACCCTGGGTGGCCTGCACTGACCCCGCAGAAGGCCTGGGGTGACCTCGCTTTGTCCGGAAGATGCGCCACCCCCCTCCCGAGTGCACTGGGGGCGGCTCTCCCTCTCTGAGACAGTGTGGGGCTGGACGCCCAGGGCACGGTGGTGTGGAAGAGAAAATGGCCCACGTGGTGGCTCCCTCCCGGCCAGGCCTCGAGGCCCCGGGGGGCTGACCCTCCCCCCAGAAAGTCGGTCACACCTCCATCTGCTTTTCTCTGTGCTTTCGATGGCTCAGGCCCCATCGCTGGGACCACATGGGGTCTCACGGACACAGGAGTCGCTGACCAGGGACAGAGTTCTCAGTGTTTTATCTGGTGGCTGCACACCAGACGCTGCTCCTGCCCAGGGTCACCCTCTCCGGACGCATCGCCCCGAGACCCTCATTTCTGTCCGGAAGCTAGAACGTTCCCTTCCTCGATGCTCTGCAGTTGGAGCCTCTGACTCGCCAGGGTCCTGCTGCCTCGGCGGCTGCCAAAGCCGGCCCCCGGGACCGTGCGTGCCACCATCAAGACCCCGGGCAAAGCCTCCTCTCCAAACAAGCTGACTTTGGCCTCGGCCTCTATGGCCTGGGCCAGGCTGGCGGCGTAACTGTCCAGGGACTGGTGCACTTCGGCTTTTACGTGGAGGATGGGGTTCCTGGCGGCTTCTGAGGGAGAAGGAAGAGAAGGTCAGCGAGGGGCTGGGACCGATGTCTCTGCCACGGCCACGCCCGCTGCCGCTGCACTGCCCAGCCCGGGACGCGGACGGTGAGGGAGAGGGCTCTGCGGCGACGGCCCCTCGGCTAAAGCTCTTGGTCCCCTGCCCCGCTGCCTGCCTGAGAAATCGTGCAAGTATCTATTTTCATCTCAATCTCATCTGTAAAGAGAAGGTCACGCACGGTCCACCTCTCAGATGGTTACCGTGACAACTCCATTGTCTTTCTAAGATGCCTGCTAGGCGTGGCTCACAGAAAAGGCCTGGCAAATGTTTGCTCTTAATGGTAGTCAAATTTTGACACCTCTGGTCTGTCGGCTGCCCAGAGCATGGAATGTCTGGCTCTGAATTTCCAGAATGTCCTGTCCATACCGGCTCAGAGATGCCCCAAGATCATGGACAACCTCAGGGCTGGAGGAGACATTCAAGATTTGAGTGCCCCACCTCTGATGAGGACCAACCAGGAAGGAGAGGGAAGGAGGGAGGGAGGGAGGGAGGAAGGAGAGGGAAGGAGGGAGGGAGGGAGGGAAGAAGGGAGGGAGGTGGGGCTTCGGTCTCCAGCACCTTTCTCCTGCTGTGCTGGGGGACAATGTGCCCCCCACGCCTCACGCTTTCTGGAGGAGGCAAGTCCCACCCCATCTCCAAGAGGTAAAGGGTGGGCGGTCACACGGCCTCTC
>NW_011889022.1:273311-273666 GCF_000151845.1 Pteropus vampyrus | reverse complement strand
GGGCTGCGTGGAGGAGACGCCCCATCAAAAGGAGCTCTGTGTTCTGAGTGATTCTTCCTACAGTGTGAATTTCTGTCACTGTGGTTAAAGTATGTCGTACTAAGTAAACGTTAAAAAATGTTTTTTCAATTACAGTTGACGGTCAATTTCAGGTGGAGTGCTTAGACGTTTATGTCACTTACAGAGTGATCCCCCAGTAAGCCTGGCACCCACCCGGCACCATCCATAGTTATCACGGTATTATTGACTATATTCCTTATTCTGTACTTCACACCCCGTGACTGTTTTGTAATCGGCAATTGCGCTTCTTGACTCCTTCGCCTTTTCTACCCAGCCCCCAACCCTCCTCCCATTT
>NW_011889022.1:270922-273031 GCF_000151845.1 Pteropus vampyrus | reverse complement strand
GGAGAAATGCCTATTCGGGTCCTCTGCCCATTTTTTAACTGGATTGTTGGGGTTTTCTGGTGTTATGTTATATGAGTTCTTTATACATTTTGTATATAAACTCCTTCTCCCATTCAATACGTTGCCTTTTCATTTTGTTGATGGTCTCCTTTGTTGTGCGAAAACCCTTTAGTTTTATATAATCTCATTTATTTTTTATTTTCTTATCCTTGCCTGAGGGGACATATCCAAAAAATACATTAATAAGAGCAATGTCCAAGAGTTTACTGTGTTTTCTTCTAAGAGTTTTATGGTTTTAGGTCTTTCATTTAAGTCTTTAATCCATTTCGAATTTATTCTCGTACATGGTGCAACCATCCTGTGTCCTTGGATTGGAGCATTTAATCCGTTTACATCTAAAGTAAGTACCGATAGGTAATGCAGTTATTGTCATTTTAGTATTTATATTTTTTATCTTTTTTCTTCTTCCTCTTCCTCTTCTTCTTCTTCTAGAGGTGACTTTAACATTTCTTGTACTGCTGGTTTGGCAGTGATGCACTCCCTCAACAAAAGTAGCAATGGCACCTGCAAGCACTTTTGTCCCAGAGGGAGCTGCCACTCCAGCCCTCGCCCTGAAGCCAGACAAGTTGGTTCCTCCCTGTGTCCCCAGTGCTGGAGCTTAGGGTGTTTGTGAGCAAGTCTGTGTGCAGGCACTTTAAGAGGACACCTAGGTCCGCAGGCTCCCCGTCTCACCAGGACAAAATCCCTGCTGACTTCTACAGCCAGGAGTTCTGGGGACTTCTCTTCCCAGCACTGATGCCCCGGGCTGAGGAGCCTGGTGTGGAGATGGGACACACTCCTCGGGGGGGACCTCCGCAGCCGAGATGTCCCTCCCTATTCTAAACCGCCACACGTGGGTGTGGGCCCCGCCTGTTCTGTGTCTCCGCCCCTCCTACCAGTCTCCATGTACTTCTTTACATCCTTAGTCACAGGACTTCTGTGCAGCTGGACTTCTGGGTTCTCAGTGATGGCTGTTCTGGAATTTAGTTGTCATTCTGGTGTGGTCACGGGGGGAGGTGAGCATGTTTACCTACTCTGCCATCTTGACCGAAGCCTCTCAAGCTTTTTTTAACAGCAGAATTATGGAGGGGCTGTTTACATGCCACTCGACTCACTGCTTACAGTGCATGGGCTCCCCACCACACTGAGAGCTCCAGGAGGGCAGGTCACCACTGTATCTCTAGCACCTAGTCCAGCATCTGGCCAAAGCAGGGCCTGGCAAATAAAGATTCGTTGACTGACTGAATGAGCGTCACAGTCCCTGGATCCCTGCTGGTTGTCTGAGAACGGAGGGACAGCCTAAGTGACAGAGACCTTCCCTTCCTGCAAATTACAAGGGACTCGGGGCTGCCCGGTGAGGGAACAACCTCAGGGAAATATTCTGCCCCCACGGAATATCCTGCGACAGAAGGCCTGTCTCGGTGCCTGCCCTGGCCCGTGCCCAGAGTTCTATGTCATGGGCTTAGGCAAGAAAACACAGGTCAAGGCCAAGATGATTTTTCTGAAGTCGCTGGCAGCGGTGACGGAGGAGCAGAGGGCGACATGCCCGCTGCCCAGCCTGCTGCTCCGAGCCCCCGAGTTCGCACCGGGCTGGGTGACGGGCGGTGCTTCTCCAGCAATGTGGGGCCGTGGATGACTAAGAGGACACTGCCGGCCTCTGCCCCCCCACCTCCAGGGCCTTGTGAGAGCCCAGGAACACGCTTGGCGGGCACAGGAGTGGCACTCGGCTCCCCACGGGCGGCCAGGAGAGACCCTGACCTCGCAGAGCCCTGGGTCTGCACGATCCTCCGTGAGCACTTGGAGATGTGTCTTTTCCGGGAGACAAGGGCGCGGGCACGTAGTGACGGTGACAGGGGTAGTGACGGTGACAGGGGCACCTGGCCTCGTCGAAGCCACCCTTGATCTCCACCTCCAATTCACAAACTGGGAAGCCTAGGACCACGCAGCTCATTCAACGCCAGACCGGACACCAGGCTGCCTGCCGGGCTCCAGGGCCACAGGCCGGTGTCATCATAGTCACGCCGCTGTCACTCAGCGTTTCACTTTCCAAAGGCTTCCTCTTAATTTCAA
>NW_011889022.1:268283-270872 GCF_000151845.1 Pteropus vampyrus | reverse complement strand
TATTCCATCGTGCCTATGTGCCACGTCTCCACATATCTGTCCGTGGACACTCAGGCTGCTTCCGAATCTTGGCTATTGTAAAAACTGCTGCAGGGAACATAGGGAGCACACATCTATTTGAATCGGTGTTTGGGGTTCCTTTGGGTAAATATCCAGAAGTGGAACTGCTGAGCTATGTGGTAGTTTTGGTTTTAGCGTTTTGAGGAACCTCCGGACTGTCTCCCATAGGTGCTGCACCCACTCGCAGTCCCACCAGCAGGGCACGAGGCTCCCTTTTCTCCACGTCCTCGCCGGCACTTGTGTGTGGATTTATCGTCGGCAGCCATTCTGACAAGTGTGAGGCGATACCTTGTTGTGGTTTTAATTTGCATTTCTCTGATGACTAGTGATGTTGAGCATCTTTTCATGTGTCTATTGGCCATGTGTGTGTCCTCTTTGGAGAAATGCCTATTCGGATCCTCTGCCCATTTTTTAACTGGATTGTTGGGGTTTTCTGGTGTTATGTTATATGAGTTCTTTATACATTTTGTATATAAACTCCTTCTCCCATTCAATACGTTGCCTTTTCATTTTGTTGATGGTCTCCTTTGTTGTGTGAAAACCCTTTAGTTTTATATAATCTCGTTTATTTTTTATTTTCTTATCCTTGCCTGAGGGGACATATCCAAAAAATACATTAATAAGAGCAATGTCCAAGAGTTTGCTGTGTTTTCTTCTAAGAGTTTTATGGTTTTAGGTCTTTCATTTAAGTCTTTAATCCATTTCGAATTTATTCTCATACATGGTGCAACCATCCTGTGTCCTTGGATTGGAGCATTTAATCCGTTTACATCTAAAGTAAGTACCGATAGGTAATGCAGTTATTGTCATTTTAGTATTTATATTTTTTATCTTTTTTCTTCTTCCTCTTCCTCTTCTTCTTCTTCTAGAGGTGACTTTAACATTTCTTGTACTGCTGGTTTGGCAGTGATGCACTCCCTCAACAAAAGTAGCAATGGCACCTGCAAGCACTTTTGTCCCAGAGGGAGCTGCCACTCCAGCCCTCGCCCTGAAGCCAGACAAGTCGGTTCCTCCCTGTGTCCCTAGTGCTGGAGCTTAGGGTGTTTGTGAGCAAGTCTGTGTGCAGGCACTTTAAGAGGACACCTAGGTCCGCAGGCTCCCCGTCTCACCAGGACAAAATCCCTGCTGACTTCTACAGCCAGGAGTTCTGGGGACTTCTCTTCCCAGCACTGATGCCCCGGGCTGAGGAGCCTGGTGTGGAGATGGGACACACTCCTCGGGGGGGACCTCCGCAGCCGAGATGTCCCTCCCTATTCTAAACCGCCACACGTGGGTGTGGGCCCCGCCTGTTCTGTGTCTCCGCCCCTCCTACCAGTCTCCATGTACTTCTTTACATCCTTAGTCACAGGACTTCTGTGCAGCTGGACTTCTGGGTTCTCAGTGATGGCTGTTCTGGAATTTAGTTGTCATTCTGGTGTGGTCACGGGGGGAGGTGAGCATGTTTACCTACTCTGCCATCTTGACCGAAGCCTCTCAAGCTTTTTTTAACAGCAGAATTATGGAGGGGCTGTTTACATGCCACTCGACTCACTGCTTACAGTGCATGGACTCCCCACCACACTGAGAGCTCCAGGAGGGCAGGTCACCACTGTATCTCTAGCACCTAGTCCAGCATCTGGCCAAAGCAGGGCCTGGCAAATAAAGATTCGTTGACTGAATGAGCGTCACAGTCCCTGGATCCCTGCTGGTTGTCTGAGAACGGAAGGACAGCCTAAGTGACAGAGACCTTCCCTTCCTGCAAATTACAAGGGACTCGGGGCTGCAGGGGATGGTTGCCAGGTGAGGGAACAACCTCAGGGAAATATTCTGCCCCCACGGAATATCCTGCGACAGAAGGCCTGTCTCGGTGCCTGCCCTGGCCCGTGCCCAGAGTTCCATGTCGTGGGCTTAGGTGAGGAAACACATGTCAAGGCCAAGATGATTTTTCTGAAGTCGTTGGCAGCGGTGACGGAGGAGCAGAGGGCGACATGCCCGCCGCCCAGCCTGCTGCTCCGAGCCCCCGAGTTCGCACCGGGCTGGGTGACGGGCGGTGCTTCTCCAGCAACGCGGGGCCGCGGATGACTAACAGGGCACTGCCGGCCTCTGCCCGCCCACCTCCAGGGCCTTGTGAGAGCCCAGGAACGCGCTTGGCGGGCATAGGAGTGGCACTCGGCTCCCCACGGGCGGCCAGGAGAGACCCCGACCTCGCAGAGCCCTGGGTCTGCACGATCCTCCGTGAGCACTTGGAGATGTGTCTTTTCCGGGAGACAAGGGCGCGGGCACGTAGTGATGGTGACAGGGGTAGTGACGGTGACAGGGGCACCTGGCCTCGTCGAAGCCACCCTTGATCGCCACCTCCAGTTCACAAACTGGGAAGCCTAGGACCACGCAGCTCATTCAACGCCAGACCGGACACCAGGCTGCCTGCCGGGCTCCAGGGCCACAGGCCGGTGTCATCATAGTCACACCGCTGTCACTCAGCGTTTCACTTTCCAAAGGCTTCCTCTTAATTTCAATCTCACAACGACCCCGCGTGTCAGAGAGAAGGGA
>NW_011889022.1:249854-266653 GCF_000151845.1 Pteropus vampyrus | reverse complement strand
CTTTCCTCCTTTTTTTTCCTTCCTCATTTTTCACAGGAATAGAAAACGTTTAACATATTTTTGCCTAGGACATAAGTGGTTTTATAAAATCGGAACAAATAAGTTCGTGACACGAAACCAGACCCGAGTGTACTTCTGGCTCACAAGCCACACCTGAAAACAGGCTTGCAAGTGTCAGGGGGCGGGCATTTCAGTGGTTACAATACTAGGATACAGGGAGATTATTTTTCTCCTGTGGTCAGGATAGAAAGCCCCAGAATTCCTTCCTCTCTCGAGAAGGGACGCACCATAAGCCCAGGAAGCTAATCAGTGATGTTGTTTGTGTAACGGCCTCTCCTGTCATCGCCACCTCCGAGCTGTTCTTCGTCCGGACCCCCTTGAGAGGGGAGGTGGAAGACCCCCCCGACGAGTGCCTGGCGCTGCCCAGCGTCACCCAGCAGGAGACCAGAACTGCGGCCTGCACAGGCTCCTTCCATGGCTACCTGGCAAGTGTCCTCAAAGCCTCGTCCAAGCGACGGTCTGCCGCAGACGGGACCCTGAGAAACCCAGCTGGCTCCTAACAGGACAACACGGTGACAACGGCAGAGGCAAGGCCCACCCCGCCACGGCATGAGGAAGACGTGGGGGAGGCTGAAGGAGAAACGGGATGTCCGCATAGCTTCAAAGCCTCTCCTCTGTTATGTTCATCGATTACAACAGGAAAAACGGCGACTTTACAGTGGAAAAACCTGCCCGACAGCACCTTGACTGCGTGACTGAACGTGTCTCTTCCCTCCATCCACGGTGGAGCCCTGAGCCCAGCGAGGTGGCACTCAGAGACGGAGGCTGTGGGAGGCACGCACGGTGAGACAAGGTCACGGGGGTGGGATTCTCCTAAGAGGCCAGAGGGCTGGCTCTGTCCCGTCCGAAACGTACAGCCTCATTCTAATCTCGAGGACGCTTCGGCCAAACGCAAACTGAGGGGCTTTCTTCAAAACTCCTGACCCGTACTCTGCGAGTGTCAACGTCATGGAAGGCAAGAAAGAACCACGTGCAGGCGGCCAAGGGCGACGTGACGACCGGATACAACGTGGGACGCTGACCAGGAGGAGGACCCCAGCGGACCACGGGTGTGATCCGGTCCCCTGAGACCTCGCCCATCGCCCATCACCCATCACCCATGACCCCGCGGAGCGGCTGGGAGGCGGGCACGCCTTTCCGGCCGTGACCCCGCGTCCCCCCCTTACCTGTGATCCTGTTGGAAATGCTGAAGAGCCGGGAAGTCCTCGGCCGCTGCCCGAACGGTCCCCGGTAATACCGGTCTCCGAAGCACACGCCCAGCAGCTCCTTGCGGACCGTCTTGTTCCAGAGCCCGTAGATCAGGGGGTGGCAGATGGCGCTGGTGAAGGACAGCCACGTGGCCCAGGTCTCCAGGCGCGGGGAGACGCAGTTCTTCCCCCAGAGGGCCTCAGACGTGATGACGACCATGTAGGGGCCCCAGGTGACCACGAAGGCGCCGACCACCACCAGGATGGTGATGAGGGCCTTGCACTGGTTGGCCGAGTACACGGCGCCCTGGGGGGCGCTGCGCCGGCTGCCCGAGGAGGACGTGGACGTGCTGGAGTCCTTCCGGCCGCCCCGGCCCGCGTCCTCCTCTGCGATGACCACGGTCCCGCAGTGCACCTTGCGGGCCTTGACCCTGGCCACGCGGAAGATGAAGCCGTAGCACACCAGCATGGCCAGGAACGGGAAGAGGGCGCACCAGGTCTGCCAGAAGGCGGTGTAGCTGGGCTCTCGGTGCCACGCGGCCACGCACATCCACTTGAACTCGTCAAACTCCACGGACGACCACCCGAAGAGCGGCGGCAGGCAGCCGACCAGGGAGTGCAGCCAGATGTAGACGAGCGCCATCACGGCCCGGTTCCCCGTGATCTTCGTGGGGTACACCATGGGGTACAGGACGGCATAGTAGCTAGAGCAGGGACGGAGGGGGAGTCGGAACAGAGACGACACACCAGGATGGGCACCCGCTTCTGCCCCCAGGACGGCGCCACCCCCGGCCCCGGCCCCGGCCCCGGACTCAAGGGAACAGCAGTTTCAGGCAGAGGGACGGGGTGGCCACGCTGCCGGCCCATGTAAGTCCTGGTGGTCTCCTGCCCCTCGCCAAGTGACCAGCTGACCTGGGTGCTGTTATCCTGCCTGGCACAC
Source organism: Pteropus vampyrus (assembly GCF_000151845.1). NCBI lineage: Eukaryota > Metazoa > Chordata > Mammalia > Chiroptera > Pteropodidae > Pteropus > Pteropus vampyrus. The sequence continues at coordinate 264,466 of NW_011889022.1, read as the reverse complement.
GACGCGCCAGGGCAGTTTGCTGGCGTGGGGTCAGCGGGCACTTCTGGGGAAGATTTCCTTCACTTTTTAAAAAGAATCCAGGCAAGTTTCTACCTACCTCTGCCCCTTTAAAATACGTGCAGGCCCTCTGACCTCAGACACCTCAGGTTGACAGTGCAGCCCGGGGTGGGTGGCCAGGCCTGGGGACTGTTAAATGTCCCCGCCTTTGACCAACCCTGTTCTGGCTGTCATAAACACAATTACGATTAATAAGCTGTCCTCTGCGACACAGCCTTCTGGCTACCGTCAAGGCCGTTATTATTATTATTTTATGGCCAGACTTCTGCTTTATTTTAGCGAATGGTGTTTATATCGCTCGCTGACTAAGTCTGGGCATGAGCGAGCCCAGGGGATCAAGCCCAGGGGATGTGACAGTGATCTCTTCCAGCTGAGTCCACGTCCCACTGCATGCCTTCCCGGGGGGCCAGTGCTGGCTCCGGGGGTCAGTCTCCATGAGTCACATGAGCCCCCACGGACAGGCCAGAGAGCTTTGTTAGCGGGGGTTACTTTGGGTGGGGGGTAGGGATAAACTTGTATACACTGAAATGCACAAATCTACACGTCTATCAAGACAGAACATTTCCACATCTACCCACAGGCAATGGATTTCACAGATGTGAAACTTCGCTTCTTAAATTTAAGCCTCATTTAGGCCTAGCTGCTGGTTCGAAGGAAAAAACGGAACAAAAGCAGCTCTGCCCTCCCCTGGGGGGGACACAGGCCGGAGAGGAGGGTGCCCTTGGCTTTGAGCACTCTCCACTGCCTCCCGACATTCTGCAACAACTCACCCTCGACGTGAGCCCAGCCATGACCCCTGGTCTCAAGAGAGGCTTGCCTGACGTCACGTGTCACCGGAAATCCGTCAGGCGCGTAAGGGCCCCAGCGCTCGGCTCTGCTGCCGTGAGCTAACTAACCACTTTGATAGAGACCTTGGTTTTAATACGGTGAGTCCACCCCGAGCACGACGGAAACCTAAGCTGACCGCAGCCACCTCGGGGTGAACACCTCCCTGCGTACAGAACAAGCTCCCGATGGCGCTGCAGGTTTTCCTCACCCTAACTAACCGGCCCCGGGTCCAGCTACTGTCAGTCATTAGGACAGATTTCAGAGCTGGAGTTTCATCGGCCGCAGTGTGGGATGACCAAGTGCTTCCTCCACCCTCCATCCCCCACAGTGCAGACAGCGACAGCATTCTGGCCTCGGACCTAGAGGACAATCCAGCGACCACTCGTCAGCTCAAACCCTGATGGTCTCAAGGGAGCCTGGGGACTTGTGTTCCCCAGGGACAACATGGCTGGCTCACCCCCTCTGTGTGGCCCTGACTCGGCTGCCAGCTTCCCCACCAAGTCTAAGACTCAATGAACTTGAGTCGACCCTCTCTGCCCTCGTGAAATCCACGCTTGCCAGGGATGGAGTGACCGTCCACAAAATGTTAACCAACGAGATGACTCTAAGGGCTGGAAACTCGCTGTCGAAGCCTGCGAGACTTGCATAACCAACTCTGACAGCACCACACGGGAGTCTGAAGGAACCTGCTCAGGTATCTGAGGGACATCGGCAGTGACACTTCTGTCTGAGCCAGCGAGACCGCGGGAAGGGACTACCCCGATTTTTAAAAGCACACGCCATCGCTCCCAGGTGCCACGGTCTCCGTTCCCTGCGTGGTCTTCCCGGGGAGCGTGGGGCTCGTCTGACTCATCCAGGGGCCGACTGTCAAGGCCCCGTCCTTTGTGTCACAGGGTCCGACTCTGGCTCAAGCCAAAGCAACAGACAGTGGATGGCAGGCTGGGGAGGACCTGGGCCTAATACCTCCTCTGACATATCACCTTCCTCAGCTTCTGTTTCTCAACTATAAACGGAGAATCAGCAGTTTTTAGAACTTTTTGGGTTTTTTTTGAAAATGGAACCTCTTTTAAAAAATAAACTTACAAGCAAGATCAACCCGAGAAATCCCAGGGGCTCTGGCTGGAGGGATGGAAGCAAAGGCGGACCCCTGCATTCTCATCCTGGCCCCGCAGGGCCGTGCCACTCCCCACAGCACCCCCGCGCCCCCCGAGGAACCCGGGCAGCGTGAGAGCGCAGGACCGGGCTCCCCTCCGCACGCCCTCCCTAACGCGTCGGCTCGCTCGGCGTGTGGCGGGCTTACCGGTCGACGGCAATGACCCCGAGGGTCAGCATGCTGGCCGAGCTGATCAGCAGGTAGAGGAGGGCGGAGAAGTGGCACCAGACCACCCCGAAGATCCATTCCCGCCGAATGGCACTCGTCACCACGAATGGCAGCACCAGCACAGACAGCAGGAAGTTGGACAGGGTCAAGCTGAAGACGAACTTGTTGCTGAGGGTGAGGAGGTAGGACTTCTTGTACAAGGTGACCACGATGACCAGGTTGCCCAGGCAGACAAAGATGGTGATGATGACGATGGCGATGAACTCGGTGACGAGGATGCCCCCTTCGCCACCTACCTCCGCGGTGAGGTTGCTCAGCTCCTTCCAGTGGCCCAGGGAGGAGTTGAGGCTCATGGTCAGTGCGCCTGGGCGTGGGGTGGGCGGGGCATGCTGGACGACTGGAGGAACACGAAGACCGGGGGACAGGGAAAGGGTCATCAGACCGCATCGTGACCTTCACGAGAGCAGTGGAGGCCCCCGGCCACCCAGCTCATCTAGAGGTCTTGGCCAGCAAGCTCCACGTAGCCTGTTTTCTGTAACCAGCTTTGTGTACGACTCACTGTGTCCCTTGAATGAGGCATTTGTCCAGTCCGAACCACCCTGCCCGTTCTCCCAAGGCCAGTGGCTCAAAAGCTCCAAAGTGCCGAAGAAGCACCTGGAGTGCCAGCCCCAAGAGCGGATCCTTGGGGTCCGTGGCTGGATTCTGGCCCCAGAGATCAGAGGTTGAAATCTGCGGCTGAAACGAGCAGGCTGGAGCAGGTGGTTCTGTTACAAATGGCTTACGGGGCTGCACTGAGGACCCTCACGACTCAGGGCGGGGTCCCTGAACCAGCAGTGTCACCTGGAGCTTGTGACAGAGGCAGCATCTCCGGCTCCAGCCCTGACTCGCAGAACCGGGATCTGCGTTCTGATCCCATCTCCAGTTGACTGAAGTTCACACTGAGGTCTGACACTAGCTTATCATGGGGGCGCTTCTGAGTCCCTGAGCGGGGCTTAGACCAGTACAGCTCATAGCGAGATGTCGTGACTGCTCCTGCCGCACCCGGTGCGGGGGGCAACGGCCTCAGCACTGACCGTAAACGGGGACCAGTCGCGGTCTGGGCCCACAGACGCCCTGCTCTGTGCGGAGGATCCTGGCCAAAACTCAACGCCGACACGTTAACATTACAGCCTAAGACGAACGTTTCTCCAAAGATTTCAGCTCCTTCAATCGGCCGAAACAGCCCACGGATGATGCTCCCCACAAACAGAGGACACCAGGAAGGAAGGACAGACTGCTTTTCCTGAGCCAGACAAGAAGAACAGGTTGCCCTGGCGGACTCACACAGCCGCGGCCTTCCCCACAGCTCCCCGGGCTGACCTGACACCTCTCTGTCCAAACAGCTCCGGCCACGGGGAGCCGGTGGGCTCGGGCGGCTCCTCCCTCGCCAGCAGACCTAGAGGAGAAATCTCCCTTCCTAGGGAGCCTGCCTGCTGACCTGGTGACCACAGGTCCCAGGCCTGCTGGCGTGGCCAGGACCGAATAATTCTCCTCCCTCCACCCGCCAGTCTGGAAACACCTCACGAGTCACTCGCTTTTCCTTCCCCAGACGACATCTCCCGGTTCCTGATGTGCCTTCCAGAACGTTCGCTAACTCAGATGCCCCGCTTTGGACCTGCTCTCGGATGTCTGCGATCCCCTGGACCTGTGGCCCCCCAAACGGACGCACCATTCTGGACGTGGTCCGGTAAGTGTTGAGTGCAAGGCACAGTCTCCTCCGAGATCAGGATGATCGCCTTCTCTTGACTCTAATGATGCATTTTTTTTTTCTTTTTTGGCAACTGCTGGGCTGATATAAGCATATGGCCGACTAAGGCGGAACGTTTACACACACAGGAATTTCGGCGAAGGCAGGTGTCCCCCATCTTGAACCTCCGAAATTAATGTTTTTAAGCCTAAATATAAAACATTATTTATACTAAATTTTATTTTGGTCCCCCTTTCCAGGCCGCTACAATATTCTGAATTTTGCTTCGGTTACGTAATATGTTAAGTTGCTCTGGCTTTATGCTATGAATATCCTTCATAGGTAAGCTTTCCATGTCTGTGCCTTTGTGAGGTTATTTTGGGTTTTGTCTTCATCTTTTGAGTTCTGGATTTTGTTAACTCTTGTATGTAAATTAATTGGTGTCGCAAGGTAAGGTCTTAGTAAGGCTATTACTCTTAACTACACAAGTGATATAACACGGTGGTTAAGAAAACACACTTTGAGTCATTAGACAAATGACAAAGTGAGAAAATATGTACAACGTGTATCACAGAAAAAGGACTAATTGTTCTTTATAAAGAATTCCTAAAAAAAAAAAATCAAGAAAGATAAAAAAAGATAGAAAAGTGGAAAAAAAGACAAAAAATTGTGACTCTGTGACGGTATGTTAACATTATGCTAATCATTTCACGATATATCAAATCATTATGTTGTACAGCCTTGACCTTGCACAATGTATGTGTCAATTATATTTCGATCAAACTGGGAAAAAAAAGACAGAATTGAGAGAGAAAGATACACCAATGGTTCTTAAACAGACGAAAAGAGGCCCTATTTCATTCAAAATAAGAGAAATGCACATTAAAACTACACTGAGATACCACTCCTTGCCTTTCGGGCCCGTAAAAACTCAGAAGCTTGGCAGCGCTCTGTGGAGAGGGATCCTCCACACCCCAAATGCAAACGCAAAACGCAACGGCCCCACGGAGGGGAATTTAGCAAAACGACATCAGCATGACCTTTCGACCCAGCAATTCCATTTCTGCATATTTACCCTGAAGATACCAGTTCGTAATACAAAATAACAGACACAAGAGGTTCTTATTTTCTTCAGAGGCACTAGTTGTAAAAAAAAAAAAAAAAAAAATAGAAACAAGGGAAAAGGTAAATAAGAATACATTTGCACACAAACATATAAATATATGTTTACTTAGGCCAAAAAGAAAAACAGAAAAGATAAACCGGAAACTAAAACAGAGATGGCAGTAGAATTTCTCTAAGCGTTTGTTTAGTTTTGATCTTAGATGCATGTGAATATTTTACATACTAAAATATTAAATAAAAACGGGTACGAAATAAACATAAAATTGATTGCGAACAGCAAAAAATAAGCCTCCTTGAGTGTCAGATTAATAACATAACCATGCAGAGAAAGATTATAGCAGACAGCTTTTGAATGCAGTATTTTGACCGTATACCCTTAATGGTATACGTTCTATGCACTAAAGAACTAAGATGCCTTTAGTGGCTTAGATATTATTAACGTCGTAATGTGCGATGACCGTTTTGAGTGTTGCGACCGAGTACACGTGCTTATGCTGGCAGTCACTGTTTCCTACCGCGGGAGGAAGGAGAGATGAGCCACGGACGAAGGGAAGGTGAGGGAGACCCCGTATTAGATCAGTTCCTGGAGATTATCAGCATGTACTCACTATTCAAATATAAATATAAAAACAGGTCCGAGGAAATGCCCCGGAAAGCAGTCACAGAGATTCAAAACTTGAAAATACAAAAGGCAAATGAGAGGATGACTAGGAAGTACTTCATGAAGTATGATCGCTTCATCCCAGCTAAGTGCACTGCTTTTCATTTATTATGGAGATTATTTCTGGCAATATGGTGGACTCGGCCGATGTGAGCACGTTTCCTACTCCAAATTCACAGACGTGCTGGATTAAACGTGACCTCCCAAAAGAAAATCTCTCGAAAGTGCCGAAGAAAAGAATTCTTGCCCTAAAAGAATCTATAGTATCACGTGAAAGAGGGTACCATATACTTTTGAGGCAAACAGCACCAGAATATTGAGTATTGACTTCTTATCGAATGATCTACATTCACGAAGGAAACTGAATCCAGAAATTAGGGAGGGGTAGGATGCCAGAATCAAGCGTTAGAAAAGAAATTGGTAAATATAAGAACTGCAAAAAAAGTTTTTAATGAAAAGTGTTAAACATCAACAGCAGATGTTATAAAAATAGCTCATCTGGGCGCTTTGAAATCGAGGAAATTAAAATATTAAGCAACATGGAAGCTCTTCAACGTGTGACTGGAGTAAGAATATCCCAAGTGAGTCTTGGGGCAGAGGCTGTGGTCATGGCCGTTTCCCTAGTCCTTGCACAATGCCTGGCACCTGGAAGGTAACTCAGCCATTACTTGTTGATGAATGACTAGCCTCCCAATCTTCTGTCATTGTTAAGTCAAATACGACGCTTAACACTATAAAAGTGACCACTAAAAGAACAGAAAAGAAAGAGTACCCCTCCATCCACCTCGTTACTCTCCAGAGGCCCAGCTGGCAGGCACACGGGGCACTGTGAATCCCAGCCCAGGCCTGGCAGCCCCGCTCCTCACACCCTCTGCTCCAACCCTCCCCAGGAGGCAGAGGGGGGCTGCGGGCCAAAGACTTGCCCCCAGGGAAACCCACAATTTCAGTCCCTGCCAGGAGGCCCCTAGGCGTGGGGCAGGCACAAGCCCCAGCAGACACCCCGGGGCTGTACTTTTAAAGAACAAGGGAGAGGGTTTGGAATGCCAGTGAAGGCTGCCTGGCGGGCGGACAGCTTACCAGGGCCTGACAAGCCGGGGCCCAACTAATGAAGCAAATTCAAGCGTGACTCACGCTTCTACCCTCCCGGCTAGTTCTGCTGCCAGACACAAGGGTGTCTGACCCCCACCCTCACTCCGTCCTGTCCACCAGATAATCCCCTCGGGCTGCAACGCCGAGGAGCAACACGAAATATCAGAAATTCTTCCCGAGAAAGAGCGTTCTCCCTCCCAGAAAGGTCACAGGGAGGGCAGGACATCTACTTGTCATTACTGTCACGGTTCAATGTATTATGGTCACTCCTCTCTTCGTCTGCTGGATTAGATGACCGGCAACAGCCTTGAGTCATTCAAAGCCAAAGCATGTCACTCAAGTGATAGCATCATTTTGGGTTACAAAACAAGGTGACACTATAGAATATTCAGACAGGTACCTATTGTGTTTTATAAATTGGCTTGCATGGTAATTCCCAAGAAATGATTCTGGAAATGCCTTGATTGGCAAGGACAGAATTACTACAAAGTAAGGGCGGAGTCCCTCTTATTTATGCAAATGTGGATATTCTGTGGTTTTGACTTTCATCGACCTATAGGGAACTTCTTTCTTCCTGTTGACAGGCTGTCGACAACGTGCATTTGTCAGAAAGACCCCGAGGCACGGTGGTTAAGTGTACCGACCCTGAGGCCAAAGGACGGGGTGTGACGCTCAGCTCCAAGGCCAACAGGTAGGTGCACAAGGTGTTAGAATAAACGACCCTCCTGAATCGTCCTCGTCCCCACTTCGAAGGAGCCCAGGTGAGGTCACAGCGATGCTGTTCGGCTGTATGCTCAAGGGCTCTCCATCTCGGCCCCCCAAAGCACTTGACACACATCAGTTACCAGCTGGGGGGGTGGGGAGAGCTGGGAAGGGGGTCGTAATAACCACTCGCTCTGCACTAAGGCAATGGAGTGGAAAGCGTGAACGCGCGCCTCACCTGCTCACAAACCAGGTCACGTGACCGGTGGAGAGCCACAAAGGGGTCACAGGACCCCGGGTCTCCCCGCCCCGCTCCATCCTTCCCTGGCGCGCCCATGAAAACGGACCCAAAGATGGTGGGCACAGTGACTTGGCCTCTGTAACCCCAGACGGATGTGCACAGCCAGCGAACCCAGGGTCCGTGACAATGCACAGCGCTTTGCTCTTGTCCCCACGAGGGCACAGAAAACTCGTGACGTCCTGGCTGAGGCCCCCTTAGAGCAGGGCTGAGCTTGGGCAAGGAAAGGAAGCTGGAATCAGAACCCCAGTGGCCTCGGGGTCCCTGTCTGTGGTCCCCTCCGCACACCCGTGACCAACCCGAGCACCTCGCTGCCCTTCCTGGTGCGGGGGCTGGATGTGTGGCTGGGCGCGTCTCCGGTTTTCGCCGCTGACCACGCCGCGTCCACAGGGGCGTCCGCCGGGGTCTGTCAAACGTCTGTCCTAAATAGGCTCTTGCTCCTCGGCAGTCACTTCCCCACACTCTTGAGAATCTCACCCACGTCCAGGGTGTCGCTTCACGATGATTAACTAATGACCATCAGTCAGTATGTACCTCACCTCACCGGCCTTGCACGTGACTGAGGGGCAGGACTCACTCCTCTCTGCACTGGAGAGGCGGCGGGCCACGGGCCGAGGAGCACAAACCATGGAACCAGAAAGCCGGGTTCAAGTCCCGGCTCCCCTACTCACTGGCTCTGTGACCTTGACGTGTCACTTAACCTCTCTGGGCATCAGCTTCCTCATCTGTAAACGGGGATAATACACCTCCTTCAGGAGCACCTGCCTCGTAGGGCGGGTGGGAGGAATCACTGAGTTAATATTTGTACAGTGCTCAGAATAGTGTTTAGCACCCCGTGCAAATAAAATGGGGAAACTGAGGCTCTGAAAGGTTAAGCGCCCAGTAGGTGGCCGCTGTACAGCTCGGCCCTCTGGCCGCACACAGATCTCCGTGCACCTTCGACCCCTCCACTCGCCAGAGCAGAGCGGATTCCGTATGTCGTAGCGGAGGTGCTGCCGCAGCACAGACATACTCGATACCGCTGGGCCGTGCACTTCGAAATGGCCGAGATGAGAAACAATCGGCTCAGAGGGTAAATTTCACGTCGGATGTTATTTTACCGTAATAAGAAGGTTGGAAACAAAATCCCGAGGGGTACCCGCTCTCTCACTTCTCTCCCCAACGGGGTCTGTTTGGGGAGGCACGAAATGAAGGAAGTAGCTACCTTTACAGCATCACGGCCACGGAGAGAGAAGGACCACAGACAGCATCTAGAGTGACCTCCTGTCACAGACGAGGAAACTCAGGCCGTGCCCGGCGTGGATGCCCCCTCCCTCGGGACCAGTCCCGCGGTGGCTTCCAAGGCCGAGCCCACTGGGTGGAGGCCCCACGGCGCTGCATGCTCCCGAGTTACATGGAGAACCCGAACTCCACCTTCTGCTCATCAGACGGCTCCGTGGCAGTTTTTAGTGCACACGTTGGAGCGTGAGAGCAACACTCAGTACGCCGGCCAAGTTGGACCCGGCCGCGGACCGTCAGCTGAATTTTTTCAAGGGCAGCTGGCCTCTCTCCCAGGCCTCCACCAGCAACGCTGAAAGTTGCCATCATCGCCTGGACAGGGGAGGGTCCGTGTGAGCCTCCCAGAAAGTCCACAAACAACCAGCTGAAGTCACGAGGAAGACGACTCACGCAGGGGACAGTCTTAAGCCCCAAGAGAACACGCTTTAGGGAAGAGGAAGACAAGCAACAGTGGTCTGACCACAGCTTTGCAGTTGAGGGTAGAGCAAGACCTCACTTCAGAAGTAACTTTCCAGCTGCACACAAGGCAGGTATCGCTCCCCCGCCGGGCACTGGGCGCCCCTGGCTGGACCCCGCCATCCCCCCGGGCGGGAGAAGAGCAGGCTCCTCAAAGGCGCCAGATGCTGGCCGCTTGGCCATCTCGCCTGGGTCTGGGAACCCAGCAAATCCTGAAGGCAGAGCTGGGTCAGACCGGGTCAGACCGGCCCAAGTCTACCTGATGCTGCTGCCAGAAGTGTTGGTGGTGATTCACCAGGCAGCTGAGCCGAGGGTGTGGTGCGGGGCCCGCGGGGCGGACAGAAGCCACTCCCAAGCTCCCGGCTCACACACGCGACTGCTCCCCAGCTCCACGTGGGTGTCCCAGGCGCATGAGCCTCGCGTGTCCAGAACCGGACTCTCCACATCTTTTGCCCCTCGAACCTGCTCTTCCATTCACGTCACGGCACCCCCATCCTTCCAGAGCTCGGACCCCACACGTGGGGGTTTCCTGACTTCTCGCTTTTTCTCGCACCCCCTCCCCAGTCCGTCAGCAGATCTGCTGCCCTACTGTTGAAATGTCTGTAGAATTCACCTGTATCTTACTGTCTCCAGTGCCACCTTTCCGGGCCAGGACACGTTCCGTCATCTCTGGATTATTAAAACAGCTTCCTCGCTAAGCTTTTTTTTTTTTGGCTTTTTGCAATGAAGCGTTTTCTCCAGTTGAAGTGACACTACAGGGCACGTGGATCCACACAGCCAGGGAAAGCGTGGGGTCACCGGTGTAAGCCATGCCCAAGCCTCAGACCTCCCTGCTGCCACTTACGTGAACGTAGGACCTAGTTCAAGGTCCATCTCAGGAGTAACATTCTGAAGAAACCTTTCTGGAACCTTCCACCCCCACATACCCCTTACCACCAGTTACTACCCAGATGCCAGGTTTTGGTCATCCTTCAGAACCCACGTCCTAGCCCAAGTTTTGATTTGGGGCTTAGATGGCTTAGAAAGAATTCTTCTTCAGGTTCAACTTGAATTCCCAGCAGCACTTCGCAGGTGGCAGAAAACGTTTCCTATCACCCCTATTCATTATTATCGACTTTGATCTGATATTCAATAGAAAGAACGTATTTTTGAGAAAAATCTGTGAAGTGATCAGATTCATTCATCTCCAACATCTGAGAGCTAAAAACCAAGGCTCAGAACTCATTCTGGTCGTGTTATTTCGCAGATGAAGCTGAAGTTCAGAGAGGTGAGGTGAGTTACTCACAGTCATATACCTAATTACTGGCAAAGCCCAAACTCCTTGGTCGTGATCACTACATCTCTGCCCTCACCTGATAATCCCCGGGCTGGGCGGGGAATGCAGAAGTCAGGTAGGACTACGACCCCCTCTAGAAGGTAGTCCCAGTCAAGGTGACGATAAATGACTCTTTGCTTTGAGCAAGGTCACCAGTGACCTCCTAGCTGAATCCACTGGGTCCTTCCTCGAGCTCTGTGCAGCATCCGACACCTTCGACTGCTTCCATTTCTTCCTGAGATGCCCCTTCCCTTGGCTGCCCTGATCCTGTTCTCGTCTCTGTTCTTTACTGGTTATATTTACCTGTTTTATCTGTAATCGCCCTGCCCTGTTTCCCAGGTCTGCCTTTTAAACTTCCTCCTTCGTCATCTACAAACGACACTGTTTGCTTCCTCTACATCACTGCCCCCGCTCTGGCGGTTGCCCCCAAGTCTCCTCTGGAGAGTCGCCCTTTACACAGTGAGTTCGTGTGCCTTCGTGGATGTGACACATGACTGCTGCCTCGTCAATCACATTCCAACTCCCTCGGACCCCATCAGTTCATGGAACATAACAGGACTGCTGCTCAGAGACCTGGGACAGACACTGGACTGGACATGCAGCTTCTGCTAGCCATCAGGAGGGGACAGCCTGACACAAGAGGAGGTAAGGAAATGAGCCCCGATGAAATCCCCTGAATTCTGAACCCATGCCCGAAGCCAAATACACCCCCGAGCTCTACAGTGACCTGAGCCAATAACTTTCCTTTCCGCTTTAGCCAATTTGAATTGGATTTTCTACCACTGGCAAAAGAATCTCTTATTTGATACGTCATCTCTCTAAGCTCCCTGTGTACCCGCTTAACAGTGATGACTCCGAATCTCCATCGATAGCCCGGAGAACTCTCTGGAGCTCCAGACTCATCCCCACCCACCTCGTGGATGTTTTCTCCCACATGTCACACTCGGGCACCTCGGATATAACGTGCGCAATACAATTCATCATCGTCTCTGTTCTACCATCTCAATATGCTGTTCTTCATGCTTTTCTCCGTCCTGGAAAAAGCACCACCTTACCCAGAAGCTTGGACATCCCAGGCCACTCTTGCCAGGTAATCCTGATGAGGTAAGGCCCTGCCTGAAACCTGCTGTGTGACCTGGAGTAGGCTAATTAATGGACGTGTCTGAACCCTGGATTGCCATATGTAAAGTAATCAATATTGGTTGGTTATTCCTATCACAGGCATCACTAAATTCTCGTTCAAAACTTCATCCTCGCTGCCACTGGCCCAGCTCAGAGCCTCGCCATCGTCCCCCTGATGACTACCAGACGTTTCTACCCCATGTTCTTACCTTTGAATTTGCCCCCACTCCAATCTGCTGCCAGATTGACGGTCCCCTGCCCAAGCCTGATGGTGCCATGTCCTTCTCTGGCACCCGCAGAATATCACTTTAGTACCCTCCACTTTGGCTCTCCCGGACCAGCCACGGTTCTCCAAACACTCACGGTGTCCTCCAGTCCCAGGACCTTGTTTCCACTGCCCAGTGACCTTTCTGCCTCTTCTCCCACCTTCTCCCAACTTGTCCTCAAGACATTATGAAAAAAGTCACTATAAAAGCAAAAGAAATTATAGGATGCCACATCGGCTAAGAGGTTCACATCGGTTTAAACCCTGACCTCCCTCGTGCCCGGAGAGGAGGGAAAATTGTTTAAAAGTAAAAAAGAAACAGTCATTTAAAATATTTTTTTAAAAAAAAGAAAAAAAGAAAAAACAAAGAACGAAGAGGAAAGAGAAAATTTAGGGAAATTTAATCTCGAGATAGAAGAGGACTTCCTCAACAAGACAGAAAACTGGAAGCCCCAAAGAAAATCAATGTAGATCTAACCACATGAAAATTAAATACTTCTGCACAATCGAAGGTACAATAAGCAAAGTTGAAGATCTAACAGGCAAGATCTCTGACTCATGAACAAGAAAAGGATTCAAGCCCAGAATTCAGAAAAGAGCCTCGCAGATCGATAAAATCACAGACGAGTCAATGGAAAAACTGGGGGAGAAACCCAAAAAAACCGATGGTGCAACTGGGTCGCAGTGAGTCCTCCCTCTAAACGCCAGGTAGCTATCTCTGGGTTTTGTTGATGTTTTTTTGTTCTCAAAGAAAAACAGCCATTAGACGCCACTTCTCCCCTCCGGGGTGCTTTATTGCCTCCGTGAATGCCAGCAAGCCCTTGCTTGGGTCTGTCACAGAGGTTGCGAAACTGGCAGTCTGCACGCCACAACCATCCTGCACGTTTTGAATTACTTGCCAACTTTAAAAATGTGGAGCATTTTTCCATACAAATGTACAGCGTCTCCCAAAATCCAGAGCAGGCGACAGTGTGCCGAAGGCTTGTGGCACGTGCCCCTGTCTCTTTGTGAGAAGGCCTGCTCTGCACACAGCCCCCACTCAGCCCTTCTGCCCACAGGGTGCCTGACTGGCCCCGGCCAGCCCCAGAGTTCACACCACAGAACTGAGCCTCCTTTGGCTGGCACTGAGGCCAGGTCCAGTTCTGCCATTCTGCCTTCTGCAGAGCTCAACGAACTGAGTCCCTCTGACCGCACAGCCCTTCTTGGCCTCTCAGACTCCTGTGCACAGGGATGCAACAAGAGAGGGTGACATGAGCATCCGAGACCTTGAGTTAGGCTCCCTCCTGAGGGGTCTGGATCTCCACCATGGCAGGGGAGCAGCAGGGCCGGGAGGAGTCCAGAGTTCAAAGGCCCCGCCTGCGTGATGGAGCCCACCTGAGAAGCACTCCAAGTCCAAAGACGTGAGTTCCAGGCTGGCTCCCTCCCTGGGGGCGGAGCGCTTCGCCTCTCTGGGGCCTCAGTTTCCTCACCTATCAAACGGGCCACAGCGCTTCACCGGGATGTTACGTGAACGAAATAAAAGGGAAACGCGGGCGCTTGGAAGCGTTTCGCGAGCATGAAACATGGCGGTGCGCTCTGGGGCAGGTGCCTCAAATGGGTGGCACGAACCCCAGTTGGAGAAACACCTGTCCTCCCTGTCCCAGAGGCTCCAGTGGCTCTCTCCCGAGGGGTGTGCGGCTCCAGGTGGCAGGGGACGAGGCCGGCTGGATGGGAGGAGGCGCGGTGACGCCCGTCCTCCCGCAGCCTCCAGCTCCTGGCGACCCGCTCACCCGATGGCGCACCCCACGTTCCCGGTTGGACGCATCAAGGCACTGGGGTCCTGTGCCTCCCAGACCACGCCACCTCCCTACTTCAAACGACCTGCTCTTGAAAGCGCTTCGCAAAACGGATGAAAGGTACAATACGGACCAAGAACAGCCTCAAAGCTGGGATCTGGGGCGCTGCAGGGCCCGGCTGCGTGGTCACCGGGGCGCAGCCCTCCCAGACGCGCGCCGGGTCACCCCGGACGGTGTCGGCCCACATGCCTTTGTCAAAAGGTTGCACGGGGTTAACCTCTGGCCCAGAAGGCGCCGAAGGCCAGCCAAGTGCCCCCCTCCCCCCCGCCCCCAAAGCTAACCGGCTGTCCCTCTCGCAGATCTGAGGGGCAGAGGCGCCACCCCGCGGCGCCCGGCTGGCCAGGCGACTTCTGCGCGCGCCCCCGCCCGGCGCGGGGAGACAGCGCCCTGAGCCCCACGGGGAGGATGCTGCTCTCCTGGTCCTCACGGGCTCCAGCCGAGGGGCGAGGCCGGTTCACCCACTCACCTGTCCGGAGCGGGCCGGAAGCCCCTCGGCCAGAGGGCGCACGACCCGTATCGCCGGTCCAGGCACGC
>NW_011889022.1:246074-248449 GCF_000151845.1 Pteropus vampyrus | reverse complement strand
CCGAAAACTGGAAGTTGAAATTCCTGAGTCTAGGTCACCAGCAGGCGAGGTGCTGAAGGAGCCTAAAGTTGTCTGTTCGCCAGAGCATTTTATGCTTTTACTCTGAAATCATTCGTTATTTTTTAAATTTGCATTGACTTGGATACTGGCTAGGCTTCGTGACCCTGGGGGAGTTATTTTACCATTCTGAGCCTCTGCTTATTCATATGTCATATAGGCACGCTCATTCCAGCCTATCTGTAGAGTTAAAAATATGAAAAGAGAGTTAAACCCCTAAGAAAGATATTTAAGAAAGAACTGAAAGTATATGCCTTAGATGGCATGGAGAGGATGACAATCTACAATTATGGCTCTTTGGGCTCCATATCCACCAATGATGCAAAAACTGCCCTGCCCATACTTATCCTATTCCATTTTGAACTCTCCAACCGAAAACGTTTGTTTCTCCGGACGCTCATGATCAAATATATTATTTATCACACAGGTTTTTTCTTCCCATAGCTCGAGAGCTCAGAAATTACTGTGCATTCTAGGATACAGATTGCTGCCAACAAATGCATTTTTTCAATTGCTCTCTTATGGTTGGTTTTTCTTTTTTCTAGAGCTAATATAGAGTTGTGAGCAGTATTCAGTTTCATGCAGAAAAAACAAAAAATGATCGAAGTAATGATTTCACTATACATTATTGTATAGGTGACAGCTGTGTGAAAAACATGACATTGATTTTGTGTTAAGAATTTTTTTTCAAAAAAGTAAGAAAAGGATATGTAATAATTCTCCTTTCCCAAATCAATTTCATAAACCATTCTCTTTGGGGTCCCCCCCCGCCCCCCACCGCAACGACTTCTGAACTAAGCTAATGAAAAGCCTCATCCAAGTGAATCCTAAATGCTGGTTGAAGAATCAACACGTGACAGGACATCTTTGATATAATATCCAGTGGGCCTCATAAAGCTGGTCAAAGCAAAATCATGCCGTCTGATGTGTGTTCAGCATGGACTACTGTTTCCCTAGGCTGAACCTTTCCTGCCCTTAAAAGTCACCTAAGAGAAGTCTTTCCTGACCAATATAAAAGAGATTCTCTAACCGCTGCTCTCTCTCAGAGCTCCCTGTTCTATTTCTATGCAAAATGTATCCCAATTTATGACATATCTATGTTTTCCATTTATCTATTTTGAGTATGTTTCTACTGGTAGACATAGACTCCATGGGGGCAGGATCTCTGTCTGTTTTGTTCACAACTTATGGGACCAGGGCCTAAACCAATACAACTTTTTAAATAAAGAAAAAAATAAATATACCTTCAAGGGTCTCTGGTTCTCGAACTTTGGGGTATATAAGGATCTCTTAGAAACACGATTGATTAAGAAGTTCAATATGTTGGGTTTTATTAAAATTAAAAGCTTTAGTGAGTCCAAGGACACCTTCGAGAAAATGAAAACACAACCCTCGGAATGGGATAAACTATTTGCGAATCACACATCTGATAAAGGACTTGTAGAAAGAACCCCTCGACTCAATAATAAACAGATAAACGACCCATTTTTAAGATGGACAAAGGATCTGAAGAGATGATTCTCCAAAGAAGGTATAGAAATGACCAGTAAGCACAGGAAAAGCTGCTGGAATTCATCAGCCAGTAGGGAAATGCACATCGAAACAGCAATGCGATTTCAGTTCACACCCTCTAGGGTGGCCTGAATGAAGAGGCAATAACAAGTATTGTGGAAGGTGGGGAGAAATTAGGACCCCTCGTTGGGATTTAAATGATGTCTCCATAAACGCTGTTTTACATTATAAAAGAAATCTTTCGGGGGAGGTTTGTTAAAAAGCCGAGTGTCAGGCCCCATCCCCAGAGATGTCGACTGCAGAAAGTGTGGGGTGCCACCCTTTGCTGTTTAGCATCACTCCCTCCTGCAGGGAACAAACCCTCACATTTCCTGTGGGAAACCATAGCTTCCCCCTGGGGGATAAGCCTTGAGGGTTGCATAGCATTGATCCGCATCCCTCTAACCCCCCAGCTCCAGAGGTGGGCTCTGATTGTCAGCATTTCTCATCTTTTTCAGCCACATGATTGGGTCAGGGATAGAGACTGGCCAGGATGAAGCCTTGAGGACATTTCGCTGAGAATACTGGGTGGAATCAAATCTAAGAAAGCGGTGCAGACAATGGGGGAGAATGAGAAATAGAAGAATGTAGGTGCTGGCTACACTGTGTGACCCCAGACGAAGCCTTCCCTGAAGTCTGACCCCTGGACTGATCAGTTATAGGAGCCCAGAAATATTTTTCTGTTACGTCCATGTGGTTTTATTTCTCTGTTGTTTGGAACAGAAATCATCTAACTCAGTGGTTCTCAGTATGACATTTTGGAAATC
>NW_011889022.1:237635-244759 GCF_000151845.1 Pteropus vampyrus | reverse complement strand
AGTTAAGGGAATAAACCATGGCTGTGACTCGCGCAGAGACAGGTGGCATCAGAATGTCCTCACTGAAGTATTTCTGATTGATAAGTAGGATAGAATTTCCTTCCTCTAAGGCTGACGAGACAAAGGAAGAAATAATGTCAGAGCCCGCTGGGAGCTGAACCGTTGAGAAGGAAGAGCTTCTGAGAGCTGTGTGGGGAGACGCAGTCCGCGCTGAAGCTGGGAGGTTTTAGTCTTGTTAAACTCGGAGAACAGTGTTTGTTGTTTGGAGCACCTTTTCTTTATTTCTTTTCATTTTCCCTTGGTTTATTTGGGGATATTCTTTTGCTAATAACCCATGAGACTTACGGTATTTCTATTAAGACAGTTGGGCAGGGAAAAGACGTTTTTCTCTGCTTTCAGGGGAGCAGAGGGCCCCTAGTGGCCAATGTTGGAGCTGCAGGAGTCCCAGAGGAGGGCCCGGCGGGCCTGGGAGGTGGGCCGGGTGCAAAAGACAGCGGCGAGGTGGAGGGAAGATGGGCCAGAGGATGGGAGAAAGACTGCGAGAGGGAGGGAGGAGATTGCGAGGGAAAGGGGGCTGGAATGAGAAAGACCAGGCAAGACCGAAGAAATGCCAGCGCCAGACTATAAAACATATGATATATTCAAGTTACTTTTAGCAAATCAACACTTCTAATAATCTTATCCGATACAATGCAATAATGTTTCTCTACCCAGAAAAATTAGAACAGTGAAGTATTTTTGATTGAAAAGTAGGAAAGAATTTTTAAAGAAAAATAATATTGCTGAAGGAAGTGTTCCTGTTCCCGTTTAAATGATGGCCATATGTTATACATAAGCTATTGACTTAATTGAATTTAAAATGTTCTATCACAGATGGCAATGTTCTACCATATAATTGTGCTAACAACAAAAAGTTATTAAAAGATAAGTATTACCAGTGGGGTGGGCAGATAATGAGACGTACATTTAAGGTTGAATTATTCATATTTTCTTTTTTCGCTCTTGTCAGGGTGTCTCTTTTACTTATAATGTTATTTGGTAATAATGGGAAAGGTTTAAATTTAAGATCTTTGTAGAAGGGAGTCCCATCAGATGGCTTTCCTGATTTTTTCCCCTTATTCCTCCTCGTGGTAAATCCTGCAGTGAGGTGAACCTCTGATTCTTGAATCCTACTTCCTATTAATTACACGGAAAACTCTGAAAAAAGTTCAGATTTTTGAGTGCCTCCCAACACCTACTAATTGAACGTTTCTGGAGATGGGTTGTCCTTACACTAGCATTTGGAACTAGGGCCCCAGCAATATCTATTAAACTAAAATAAATCCATGCTTCTTGGCCCAGAGATCCTACTTTTGGGAATTTATCCCGTAGAAATAAAAGCACCCAATACAGAATATACATATGCAAGAAAGTTTATTGCAACATTATCTGTTGTGGCAAAAAGTATGAACGAAGCGAACACTTGTCCACAGAGGAAAGGTTGAATAAACTAGAATAGCCATACTATGGGTTATATTATTAAATGAAAAAGAGATAAAGTGATATCGACTGATTTAGAAGGATTTTTCACCATGTATATTGTTAGGAAAATATAGTGATAAGTAAAAATATATATTTTGGAAGAGCACAGAAGTGTATAAAGCTATGTATTATAAAAGTATATTTGTTCTGGAACTTAAGTCAGCTAATATAGTTCTCTGAAACAGAGTTTGCGACGGCTAGCTTCTCCTTTATTAATGGATTGGTATTATTTCCAAAGCGACATTTCTTTTTCTAAAAATAAATTCAGATGCAATCGATCCTGTCTTTTCTGAGCTCCTCGAATCCTATGTGTCTTTTATATCTCCCCCCTACCCAGTTACACTGCTGAAATATTTATATTCTCATCCCTAGCATCTCCTCCCCCACGACCTCCCCCGTTTAAATTCCCCAATCTGGGTTATCTAATTCTTTCTCTTCCCTCCCCTCCGCAGAAGCTGGCTTCTCTTATATGTTTTATGTGAATACTTGGGGGATGAAGGGTTGTGGGTCGGGGAACCCAAGGAGATGTTTAAAGTAGCTCCTAGTTTCCACTGAGCTCTTTGGTTGTACAGAACAGAGACTCTTCCAAGGTTTTTGAAGCTCCGGGAAACTTGATCTAAGGATACACATGAGAAAAAGGAAAGCGCTCTCAGTGCAGGGACTAAGTTCATTCCTTGTTTCTCCATCACAGTCTTCGCCTGGAGTAATGGCCTCCTCTTCTCCCTCTGGGCTTGATGCTTCGACACCATTCCCTACCTGCTACACTCATTTCCTGTGCATGGGGTTCTGCCTTTCTCTCTTGCTGCTGTATAGCTAGAGTCCTGGCTCTTGGTCCTCGGATCTGGGGCTGGATCCTCAGCCTGAATCGCTCCTTCTCCCTCTTCCTGGTGTGCTTCCCCTCTGAGCAGGAGTGTCCCTGTTTGTTTAACGTTGGCCTTCTCCTGAGGTGTCCGCCCGTCTCTCTCGGCTTCCTCCCACCAGCTGTCTCGGGAATCCAGCCCGATGATCCCCAGTTTGATCCAGCGGGTCCATCCAGGCCCCCGTCTGGCCTAAGTTGACCAAGCCCTACAGCACCTGTACGGTAAAAGCCCCCGAAATGACGCCAACCAATGAGTTCAGGGGGGAGGTGCGTCCCCGACCACACCCCCTTGCGGCATAAGCCCCGCCCCTCGCCCTCTCCACTTTCCTTTCTTCCGGTGCGTCGTGACGTAAGACGTGGGTCACGCAGCATTGGCGAGAGGGCCCGGAAGCAAAAGGCGAAGGGGCGGGGAAAAGGCGGAAAGGAGGGCGGGCGTCCCGGCGGGCGGCGCGGGCGGGGCCGGGCCGGGCCTGGTAACGGCTCGCGGGCCGAGGGGGCTGGGCCGCTACGAGGGAGGGGAGCGGGTGTCCGCCGCCGCCGCCACCCCAGCCTGTTCCGGACGGCGCCCGCGGGCCCCGCCTCGGCCATGATGATCCACGGCTTCCAGAGCAGCCACCAGGACTTCACCTTCGGGCCCTGGAAGCTGACAGCGGCCAAGACCCACATCATGAAGTCAGCGGACGTGGAGAAGTGAGGCTCCGGGGCCCGGGTCGGGGCGCGGGCGGGAGCTGGGCCTGGGCGGGAGGCCGGGCGACTCGCGCAGCGCCCACCCTCCCCGGGGGCCGAGGCTCTGCCCCGAAGACGGGACCTTTGAGTGACAACATCGGTGAATGACCGTGTCGCCCCCCTCGCGTCCTTCGGCTGGGGTTCGCCAGGCGCTGCCTGCGTCTGAGTAGCGCATGACTGCGCCGGCGGACTTGCCTCTCCCCGCGGGTCTCCACCTGCCCCAGCCGGCGCCGCCTTTGCACCATGTGTTCCTGGGTGGCTCTGATCTGTTTGCTTGGGGTTAGTAACGGGGGCGATATATATGCTCGGCGTTTAGTACGTCAGGTGCGGCGCCAGGCAGTTGAGATACGGAAGATGGAAGCCAGCCTCGACTCGGGGAGTTCACAGCCTACGGAGGAGGACAGGCGGTTACCGTACAGCGCCGAGTTGCTGTTCCGTAGAGATAGGTCCTGTTTTAGGAGAGCAGGGCATCCAGGAAGTTGGGGTGCCTGAACTGAATCTTGACGACGTGTGGGGGCTCAGAGGGCACATGTAAAGCCAGGAGGTCAGGAAGAGTGAGAGCCACGGTGAACTGTTTCTGTGCGGTTGGAGCGCGAGGTTCCAGAGGGGGACTTGGAGTAGAGGCAGAGAGAGGCAGGCCCCACGGGAGCGGAGGTATTGCCGAGAGAATTTTTATGCCCAGCTAAGACGTTCTGGATTTTGTCTGACGACCACCGGGTGTACTGATACACAGAGGAGCGACATTCTCAGTTGTGCACTCTGCAGGAGGCGATGTGGAGGATGATGGGTTGGAGGAGGACTGCGGGACTGGGTCCGAGGCGATAGTTAGAAGGCCAGGGAGGACAGGAGAGGTTTGGGAGGAGTAAACCCCTGGATTTGACGGCCAGGGGATCAAGGGAGAAGGAAGGGAAGAGGAGGAACCTGTAGGGAGGGCAAGATTTCTAGCTTGGGCTGTTATTGCAGGGGAAGCATTGCCATTGAACGAGGTGAGAAACACAGCAGGAGGGGCAGGTGTTGGATAGAGGGTGAGTTAGAGGGTGAGTTTGTTGAAATGTGCCTTGCGTGTGGGTCATAAAGTGGAGATGTAGTGGATGTTTGGATATATTTATCTTGGAGCTTAAAAAAAGCTTGTTTTTGGCTTTGGGAATCATCACCTTTCAGTTGATACCTGGAGCCTTGGGAGTGAATGAAGATCATCAAGAAGAAGAGGACAAGGTCATGAGATGGAACCCTAGGAAGCGCCCGCATTCAAGATCTAGGCAGAGGGAGGTGACCAGGGAATAGAGGAGACTCTTGAAAGGGTATTTAGCTGACTAAAAAAGAAAGAAAGAAAGAAAGAAAAAGACAATCTTGAAGACTCACTAAGAAAAGCTAGGAAGATACAGAAAAGGAAAAATTCATCCCACCACAAATTTACTCTGAGTTTTCTTCTCCATATAACTTTCTCTGTTACATATTGCACCATATACATATAATTGTGCTATCTATAAAGCAGTCAGCTTCCAATTGTGGTTACCTGTATAATTACTTACAGATTCTCTAAGAGGTGCTGGATGCATGGGGAGTTTTAAAGGGAATCAGATTCCAGATCTTTAATCTCTTTATTTGTTATTTCTAGAGTAGATCTGCCTGAATATACTTAGTCCTGCTTCCTATGACGAAAGAAAGGTTTACCCCTCACCCATCCTAAATTTTTCTGTGATGCATTGCCCTAGGATATAAGAATCTCTAGGGTGCTAAATAAATGGATTATGGGGATTATTGGATTAAGGAAGCTTCTTTTAATGAATTAAGGCATCTTAATCCCATAGACGCTTCCTATCTTCCCTGCCTTATAAATGATGATACCCATTTGTTAAGAGTAAAGCTTGATATTAGAAATGGTGTTCAGATACTCTGGATTTAGAACATTTGAAGCAGTGTAAGTTAGTGATTCTTTTACACATATAACTAAAATATTTCATAGGACTACCAGAGGTGTACACATCAGTTGAACTTGAGCACAGTGTCTCACGGTATTGTTAAATGTGATGACTCCCGATCATCAAGAAAAGGGAAAATAATATTTTATATTTTCTGTTGAAGAACACAAAGAAGTCTGTAATACATTTGGAAATTTTCCAAAATCAATCAATAAAAAAATTTGTTTCATAAGGTAACTGGAAAAATTCACCTCCATGGACCCTCTGTGTTAGTTACGCTTTCAGGTCGCAAGGAACAGAGACCCAGGTTGCCTTAAGTAATGGGAATTTAATAATATATGAGGAAATAATCAAACAGAATGATCTCAGAAAAGGGACAGCAGTTCTCGGGGCCCCACCAATTGTGTAGAAGTCTCTACTCTTGTTACTGCTGTTTCTCTGTCTCTGTTCTGTCTGCGTCCCTTGCTATTGATTAACATTATCATTCTCCCTCCTCTCTACCTCGTGGCTTCTCTTTCCTGCCCCCTCTCTCGGTCTGTACTTCATTTGGCTCTCGTTCAGTTAGGACAAGAGAGATCAAAGTAAGTTTAATTGACCATTATTCAATTCAGCATGAGAGTGTTGGGCAGAGTTCTCAGGCTAAAATGCAGGAGTTCTCGCCAGCTCATAAATAATTAATTGCCTTTGGTTGAGGAGCTGAACTTCCAGAGCTAAATTGAACGTCCTGGTTGTGACTGCGGTGATGAATCAAAGGTGTGGTAATTTATACATAGAGCTACTTATTTCAGAAGCGAGTAGCCGCCACTTAAAACTTTATAACAGGGATTGCAAACTCCTCACCCCTCTCACGGGCCAAGGTTACTGGTGAATCGGAGAGCCTGTGCCCCAGTTAAAGGGGCAACCTCTACTCAAGTTTTAGCCAGTTGGTGCCATGTGGCAATATAGGTCCCATGTTGCCAGGTCTTCCATTTTTTTCAAAAAAGAAAAATCGGAAGTCTAGATTTCTCTAAAACCTCTTAATTTTTGTAGCAACTGTCTCTCAGTAATTGTTGGCAACTATTTTAAATATTGTTCAGGCTAACGAAACACATCTGTGGATTAATAATTTGTGATTCTGGCTTTAAAGGATGTCTGATGTAACTTTCTTCCCTAATGAGGCCGGCCAGATAAGGTCCAAGTATTAGAGAGCAGGCCAGCATAATAGAAAGAGAGTTACTAGCTCTGCGATCTTGAGTTAGCTATCTGAACTCTGAGCCTTTCTTAGCTCACAAGGCAGTTTTGAGGATCAAACTCAACTACCTCAGAAGCAATTTCTGATTATCCTCCCTGTTAATAGCCTCCCCCATTACCTTGCCTTATATTTTGTATGTCATTTATCACTCGCTGACATTATAGTGTGTATTTATTTCTATACTTGTTTATTATCTGTCAGTATAGTCTACTCCCTAGTACAGTGTCATAAAGATATACGTGGAGAGAATGGATGGATGATGAAAGCATTTGTAGACCGCAAATGGATCATGTTTCTGAAGTCACGGATGATTTAACTCATTCAATAGCGTAGGGAGCACTCTGTTGACATCCAGAGGAAACAAGTGCTAACCGCAGGGTAACCTGCCTGACTTTTGGTTGTGCGAAGGTTAGCCGATGAGCTGCATATGCCGTCTCTCCCCGAAATGATGTTTGGAGACAACGTTTTAAGAATTCAGCACGGTTCTGGCTTCGGGATTGAGTTCAACGCTACGGATGCGCTGAGATGCGTGAACAACTACCAAGGCATGCTGAAGGTGGCCTGCGCCGAGGCGTGGCAGGAGAGCAGGTGAGGGTCTGGGCCGCGCGGGCGAGGCAGAAGGGAGCCGAAGGAAAGATCCAGTCCTGGCGTACGTAGTGTGTCAGAATGCAGGGCTAGCATGGTTATTAAAGTCGACAGTTGGATCATTCTTGAATTAATTTTGCTCATCAACAAAATGGAGATTAGTTACCCCACCTCTCGAATATTCGTTGAGTTGAATTGAATTACACCTGAGCTGAGCCGTGCAGTACACCCTATTTTAACGTTGCCGTTTTCGAAGAAAAATGTTTACGATTTGCCTTGA
>NW_011889022.1:233381-237585 GCF_000151845.1 Pteropus vampyrus | reverse complement strand
TTGAGTTGAATTGAATTACACCTGAGCTGAGCCGTGCAGTACACCCTATTTTAACGTTGCCGTTTTCGAAGAAAAATGTTTACGATTTGCCTTGAAAATTTGAGGAGCTTTGAAATTAAGAAAAATGGATTTTCTTTGAGAATCAAATCAGCAGTTATTTACTTTGTGACTGTTAAGTACTGGGTACCTTGCAGGAAGCAAAGAGAACTGAACCTCCTTTTAAACCGCATCCTCAGGCAGTGTGCAGGTTAATTGGAAAGATGACGTCGGCACATGACAAGTTAAATAAAACAAATGTGCAAGAAAAAAGAGAAAGATTTGTTAGTGAATTATGACAAGCATATGTATTTGGTAGCATATCTTATGCTATTCGTAGACTGTAATTTGGTGTGACATGAATACAGATGATCAATGCTCTGCGTCACCAAATCTGACCCTTCTCATTTTGTATTTGAGGACGGAGGGCGAACACTCCAAGGAGGTTGTTAAACCATACGATTGGACCTATACGACAGATTATAAGGGTACATTACTTGGAGAATCACTCAAGTTAAAGGTAAATCTTATTTTATGAGTCATTGTCTTGAACAGTCTTAGCATTGGAACTTTCTAGCAATGGGTTTTATTCCTAAAAGTGTGGTCGGTAGCAATGGCAAACTGCCTTAATGTTATCATTATTATCAAGAAGCATTAAAATGTATCTGTCCTTGATGTGATGTGTTAGGTGATTTAGACAGAACCTGCTAGCTAGTAGCTTCCAGTTCTATAGCTGAACAGACACGTGGGCAAATAGGACTTTTGGCCAGACAATTTGTCCTGCCCACATTCTGCGTGAGTCTGGCAGGACTTTAGGCAAGTGACTGAATCCATCTATCCAAGTCTCAGTTTATCAGTAAGCTGGGTAAACAGAAATGTCTGCCTCACAGCAGAGCTTTGGTATAAGATAACCTGCGGGATGCTCTCCGCGACTTCTAAAGCTCTGTGCTGCTATGAGTTTGCACCTGTGTGAGCCCTGCTTACGGGGGGCCCTGCTAAATGACACTTGGCGAGATGGGATTGGTAGATCTCACACTGGGAGCTTAGCTCTATTTTGAAATCATACAGTGTGACGGAAATGAGGTTTGGCTTAGGTTGCAGTCTCTAAATATCACCTTCTGTTATAGAGAACAAAATTATTTCCGTGTAACTATTTACATTAAAAGTGGTTACTGGAGACCCTGTATCAGATGTTGACACTTAGGCAGAAAGGTTACGGTCGGGGTTGTATATGGGCTCCTTGTCCCTGCAAAGAATTTTCTAATCTTGGGAAGGTAGAAGTTCAGAGCAGGAACTTAATTCTTGTCTTCAGTTGCTACTGCTCTGCATCCCAAGCCTTAACTATGTTTCTGTGCTGCTTCCAAGACAAAAACATAGGTTTTGAGAGAAAACGTATTCATTCACTCATTCATTCTTGAGCTCTTACTGCGTGCCAGGCACTAACCCTCGGAGCCCTCCTTTACAGTCTCATGAGGGAGGGAGGCTCTGCAAGTCCCTTATGATGCCTCACAGATTGATTGATGTCCTCTCTCCTCACTCCTGATTGATAAACTTGGCAAATTGCATAGGCCGTTTGACATTTCATTGCCAGGAACGAGGAGGTGGGAACTTGTTTTACCCCGACACCGTTTCGATGATGACTGGCCTGTGGGCTCACTTAGGAGAAGCCTCCGGAGGCCATGCAGTAGCGGTAGCTGTTCGCCTACGTCTCTAGCACCTTAAACATTTTTTTTTTTTTTTTATGTGCTCCTTCTTAAATGTTTTCTTCAGGTTGTACCTACAACAGACCATATAGATACCGAGAAATTGAAAGCCAGAGAACAAATTAAGTTTTTTGAAGAAGTTCTCCTGTTTGAGGATGAACTTCATGATCATGGAGTTTCAAGCTTAAGTGTGAAAATTGTGAGTATTATGATTTTTGTTTAAAATCTTTCTTCCGTTCTTGCCATTGGTCAAAAATGTAAGGCTCACTTTGAGTCATAGTGCCTTAACATGATGTCATGTAAAGATTCACTTGGGTCTAGAGGATTTGTTACTATATCCATTATAAAATTCACAAAATCTTAGTATATTGTTATGACTTCAGTTTAGCAAGCATTTATTCAAGACTCGCCTGACCACTTTGCAGTTATTATTTAATTTGAATGAAAACTATGGCTTATTTTTCACATTTTGAATTAAAAATGGTATCGAAAGGCTCTGCAGACAGCAAGGTGGATGTCATTTGAAGAAGTGACCCATGCGTCAGGACTTCTGTGCACCATTAAACCACACTTCAGTTTCCAGCATAGACGTGGAAGCAGCAGTGACAAGTGGCGGAATGTGCTTAAGAGGAGAAGCAGACAGGCCACACGCAGTCATTCCTGTTCGCTTACTATTAGGTCGTAACTGGGTTTCTAAAGCTTTCCTGAAAAACTTCAACTATATTAAATACCTCATCCTTTAAGACCTAGCTAAAGTGTCACCTCCTCTGTGAGCCTTTCCACAGCGGGTTAAGTAACCCTTCTCCATCCTCTTATAAGTACTTTGTTTTTAACTTCTCCGTCATAGTACTTAGAAGGTCTGTCAAAGATAGGCCCCCACATCGAACATTGTCCTTGAAGCGTAACGATTGTGGGCGTTGTGATTTAAACAATGGTAAAGCATTGAATGAAATGGAAAACAATAAATCAGAGGCAGCAATACATCTGTTTTAAGGTCAGGTTTTGCTGTAGAATGATAGGATTTTGGAATTGTAATGAATTTTTAGAGAATCATTTAGTTTAGCCTTCGTATTTTCTAGACGAGGCCCCCAAAGACTGGTTTACCTAAGGCTGTGAAACTAATTAGCGAGTTTTCTCTGAACCAATGTGTATCGTTACCCTAGTATTAGATCATCATTTTCCTGGCACCCTACTCCCTGCTCACCTGTTACTCCCTGCTTTTATCTTTCGTCATTCAGCTTGGCTCACTCTGACTCGTGCAGTCATTCATGTACCTTTCCGCTTGTCTCCCCAAAACTGACGATGTCGAATGCTCGTTCTGACTGCACATTTGGGTGTGTGTTTGTGTTCCAGCGGGTGGGCACGGGGGAGCACGGGTTTTTGTAGATGCGGGTGTTGGAGAGAGTGTGCACGTGAGTGTTGTATGTGTGAACCAGAGAAAACAGCACGTCTCGGGCCGAAGAGTATTGTCATCGTCATTGTGAAGTGTTCTTTCTTCTCACCTAGTGTAACTTTTTACAAGTCACGTGATAGGGTTGGATTTTTGAAACGCCTATAAGGATTTCATTAAAATAGTGTTCTTCCTGGGTTGGTTTCTTTCTAACCATGTATCAGATATTGCTCTGAATAAAATAAATGCCCTTGTTAGAGGTAATGGGTGTGGACAGATGAGGTTCTCTCGTATGGAAGCAGAGACTAGCCTGAGAAATAGGATACAGGCGAGACAGCAGGAGTGTGGTGCCTGCGAGGCCAAGGGACTAGAACTTCTCAGGAAGGGAACACATCAGTTTTGTGCTGTAAAGGGACCTGGTGAGCTAGAGTGGCACGGTGTTCCTGAGACTAAAACTGGTTTTGTCGGTGTTAGCGATCAGGCTGGCGAGAGCAGTTTAAGTTGCTTGGTTGGGGATAAATGACATGTGGAGGCAGAGACCAGACTTTCACTCACTGGTGTCGGAGAAGAAACACATGGCTGGGAGGGAACATGAGGTTGACAGGCGTATGTATGTGTGTGTTTTACATTTTAAATACGGGGAAGGCCCGAGCATCTTTTTTTAAAAAAATTGTATTATTATGATTATTATTTATGCCTACAGCACCTGGTCTTCCTAGGTGATCTCCCATCCAGGCCCGACCCTGCTTAGCTTCCGAGATCAGACATCGGGCTTGTTCAGGGTGGCGTGGCCGTAGACCGTAGACCGTAGACCGTGGCTCTACTGGAGCACGAACCCAGGTGTTCTGCATGTAAAGCAGACGTGCTCACCGCTACACTATGGAACCACGTCCAGACCCGAGCATCTTTAGGTGTCCACAGGAAGGAGTCCTAGAGAGAGGGGAGAAGAGGGTGGACTGAGGATCCCGAGGATGAGGAGCAGGGGAGGAGCGGAAGGGGCTTGAGCCTTTGCTCTGGTGAGACGCCATGCTAGATGCTTGTCTACATCAACTCATGTGACCCTCAGGCAAGTTCT
>NW_011889022.1:215306-231641 GCF_000151845.1 Pteropus vampyrus | reverse complement strand
TTTTATAAAAATATTAATGTCCTTTTTTTTTTTGTTTTCAGAGAGTAATGCCGTCTAGCTTTTTCCTGTTGTTGCGGTTTTTCTTGAGAATTGATGGCGTGCTTATCAGAATGAACGACACGAGACTTTACCACGAGGTATCTTCTCACTTAGCGAGCACACTGATTGATGTCGGGCCTCTTCTTGCTGCTTCATTCTCTGTTTGAGAATTTTAAATTAAATAACGCTTTATATTTTATGGCAATCTTTCTAACCATTAAGATCTATGTTTCACAGTCACTGTTGACTGCAGTTGCTGAAACATCGCATCTTCTTTTCCGAAAGTTCTGGCAGAAAATGTCTTCTACGGGACACTCCCTACCTGGCGGCGGGGCGGTGGGGGAGGGTTATGCTTTTAAAAAATTCTTGTATGTCCTTAATCTAAGAAAACTGTCTCTTAACTCTCTTCCCTTAGTTTATAGTATGTATTGTTTATATGAGGAACTGATATTAGAAATAGCAATCACATGGCCTCCTAAAATTTGTGTACCATAATTATTTAGATAATTATTCTAAAGCTTGAAAGCTCTGTGCTCCATCTGAAGGAATCGTTAACACACAAGGTTTGTAGAAAAATAAAGTATTAGAAAAAGTGGAGGGAGGCTTAAACTGAGTCGTGACCATTCTTCTGGTAGCTTCATGGCCGCCTGTCCTTTCTGAACGAATTTTTACCTTCAGATTTGTGATCGTGTAGGATGATGCATTAGAGACGAGACCCTGGGTATCACGCAGGGTGGTCGCTGTAATGGTCACCTCTTACAACACCCCGATGAAATACTAAAAGTTGGCTGCATTTTTCTCCCTTAGAAAGGGCGAAATCTAAATTTTAAAAAATACTTGTTTTAACTCAACGATATCGAGTTTTTGAGGAATGACTCTAAAAAGATTCTATTATCTAATAATCCACAAATATAAATCAGGCAGTTGCTTAGGGTTGTATGTATATGGATGTCCGTGGCACTGCTGTTTGTAACCCAAAACGGAGGGAAAGAAGACACTTGGTGACCATTGAGTGGGCATTTATTAAGTTGTTTACTTTATCTCCGTGTAGTAGAGAAATTACAACCATTAAATGAGTGGCAGAGAGTTACAGTTAACTGATTCGGAGGGATGAGTGTAAGATTATGTTAGATTTTGTGTAGAGATTTCCTGATGTTAAGGCGGTGTCATAAGAGCTGCGATGGCTGATGGTTTATACTCTTTACATACTTTGTTATTTGATTTTTTAAAAATAATGAACATTAGTCTATCTTTATTGATATAAAAGATTGAAACTTTAGGGAGTTTAATCTTGTTTTCTCTTATCGAAAAGTATTCCCCCCCCCTCAAAAAAAAATGGTAATAAATTGCTGTTTTAAAACCTAACTTAAAAAAATCTTCAATGGGAAAAATTGAAGTACCAAAAAAAGTGATTTTCAATAAGCAATTTGGCAAGAATTTTGCGGAAACGGGAGAGAATAAAGTATTTTAAAATTCTTTTTTTGGAACATAAAAGTAGCCATAGTCGTGTGAGTAGATGATAATATTTATAGCTTAAGGAAAAGATTTAGTTACGAACTTGAACTAATAATAAAATCTCTTGCATATCTCACTTATATACATAATTACTTTCAAAGTAAAACCCTTGCTTGTGTTTCTCTTACATGGTAATTATCAAATCTGTTCACGTATTAGTATCTGATGTTACTGTGATTTATAGGGATTGGAATGAATAATTCAGAATTCTCGGTGAGAGTTAAGTAGCACTTACCTCACTGAGGGATAAGATAGTCTGCATGCTACTTTCACAGACTACTAAAATGTAAGCAGTTCTGTTTAATAGGAAAGGTTATAAAATCAGTATAAATAAATCTGTTGCAACTTTTTATTTTCAAACACAGGCCGACAAGACCTACATGTTACGAGAATATACATCACGAGAGAGCAAGATTGCTAATTTAATGGTACAGTATTTAAATATCAGTTTTTAGACACCGGATTTTTATGTTTCATTTTCAATATGGTGCCTCCCCCACCGCATGCCTCACTTGTCCTCCCAAATCTGTATACCTGAGCCTATTAATTCACTTAAAGGACTCTGTAGGAAAAATCCTGCTCAGGGATAACGTTTTTGAGTTTACCTCAAATCCAAGAACAGTTAGAGTTGTTAGGTACCTTAACCATCATCCAATCTAGTATCCACATTTTATTCTGGAAAAACCGAGACCCAGAGACGTGAATTACCGTGAGTCATGCATGTGGCACCCACTAGACGTCCTTTCCACCTGCCACCCTGCCACCTTGCAGTTTCCTTCCTCCCAGTGTCCTCTTCCCCCCTAAAGTGTGGTAGCTCTGTAGCACGACTTGTTGGTTTTGGCGTAATTTCTCTTTATTTTTGTTTCCCTGGGACTCGCAAAGGGCTTTCTGTTTCCCCGGGACTCGTAAAGGGCTTCCTTGGCACTTAGAATTCTATAATGAGTTGCTTAGAAAGTGATACTTCCCTGCAGACTTGATATTGTCTTTTCACCCTTTGTGCTTATTTCTGGTCTGGGCGCAGAGGATACGTGGCTCAGACTAGTCACTTAGATTCCACTGTAGACCACACACTGGGTGCTGACTAAAGGCTGCTGCTCCCAGCGTACCAAAGCAGCGGGGGAGGGAGTGTGGATTAAGACGTAGTAAATTCTTAGGACGTTTGCGGGAGCATTGGAAATGCCATACTCCTATGATATTTGAGGAAATCATTGAGCGACAGCTAAAAAGTCAGTAACAAGAGATACGTTATTGTTAGGGACCCTTAGCGATATCCCTTATCTCCGTGTACCGCCCTGCATTTAAAAATCCGCACGCTTTATGAATGGTTGAACCAAAGCATTTCTAAAAAGTATCAGTGCAATAACTGAATATATGCTAATGTGATTTGTATATTTCCTAGCATGTTTCACCTTCCCTCTTCACGGAACCTAATGAAATATCCCAGTATTTACCGATAAAGGAGACAGTTTGTGAGAAGCTAATATTTCCAGAAAGAATTGATCATAACCCCGCAGACTCACAAGAAAATACACCTGTGGAGTAGCATGTGACGTGCCATACAGTCACCATAGAATCTGACTGGGGACCTTGGCTATTTGGACGGGGGTATTTTTATTATGAGAATTAATTGCCTTGTCAATGTGCAGATTTTCTGTAGCCTTAAAGGAAAAAAAATAAAAGACTATCGCAGGCAGGCTCCACGCAGCCGCCGTGTGTGTACTGTCTGTCTTCAGTTCATATTTCCTGGAGTTAAATTTGGATTTCTAAATTGTCACAAAGTGGAACGTCATCAGTAGTCTCACGAGCAGTGGGCATAATCTCCATCCATCGTGAGATGCCGTCTCCCCTGCGAGGACGTTCATTTTAATCGCCGAGTCGCAGCCCTGTGGCTTTCACGGCGTGGCGGTCGTGCACGGTGATGCCCTGGCTTGTCACCGTCGGCTCTGTGCTGTTTCTTTGCACTTCTGGAGTCAGGACTTGCCTCCTGGGAAACTGACCTGTGCTTTAAAGGTCTTCGCCCACAAATTTGAAAATATACATTTCCCCCCTCAATTTAAATTGGCTCTTGAAGTTAAAGTTTCGGACATAGAACCAGATAACCTAGTATTTTGGAGAACGTAAGCTGTTGCGTGTGGACACGCGTGAACGCGGCCGTCCTCGGGCTTCAGGGGTGCTTTCTCCCGCGTGGCCCCGCTCGTGCGGGCGGCTTCCGCTTCCGTGTCTCACGCAGCCACTGCGCGCATGAGCCCGTTGAACCTTGAAGTTCGTATCGGTCTTAAAAAGTTGGAAGAGTTAATAGAGATTGTTTTTAGCACATATGACATCAGCCCCTTAAAGCAACCAGATTAATTTCTGCTTCAGTGTTTGAGAGGTAGCCGTGGAGGAGGAGGGAGCTTCTTTTTAAATATAAAAGCCAGGTTTTTCTATTAAGTTTGATTTACTATTTTAGGGAATCCAGTAACTAGTGCAAGACCTAGGTAGTACAGAAGGAATATAAAAATAAGTTTAAAATCCATTTGGTTATTTTGATGATGACCCTTTAAATATTTCATGTTCTTTTCTGCTTTTATACGTGGTCTTCATCAAGTAGAAAGTGGTTATAAAGCACCTAGTAAACAATTACTGGAAATGGGTTTTTAAAAATAATTTTTTTACAGGGCAGGAGAAAAAAATATCACTGTTTCTTTCCGGTTTGAACTAACTCGTACATATTTTTCCAGTTTATAGATAAACCGTTAACTAAGAATATTTAATTAAAAGTATTAGCAGAGCTCTTCAGGTATCGGCGTAAAGATGAGTCTCGGTGAAACGATGCAATTGGATAAATGTTCGTTGGCTCAGACCCTAGTGTCCCGTTGTGCGTATTGTTATTTAGCTAATTTTATTAGTTAAATTTGGTTTTGGTATTTGCCTGCTGCTGCATCACCTGCAAGATATAAGAAATCAGGATTTTGTTGACTTAAAGAAAACACGTGGCATGTTCACTGTATATTAAATATACCTGTATTTAATGTTTTCTCTTAGGACAGGAAAGTGTATATATTGTACTCAGCTTTCTGTTTTTTTTTTTTGTCATGCAGATTTGAATAGAACAAACTTCTTTATTCATATAAATTGTAAATGAAAAACTTGTAAGAATATCCGTTAGTTGAAGTTTCTGGGCAACATCACATATGCATATATATTTAACTTGATTCAGATGTCTTAGAGGCAGTCTTAAATTACTAATTTTGAGACTATTGTTAAAAATTGTAGGGAATCAAAAGAATTGACTTTTTTTCATAGAGTGGATGGTGCACAGGAGAATGTACTTCTGAAAATTTCATGAGTTTATTCCTGCAGAGAATACCAAGAAAACCTGTATTTGCCCATTGCAAAACAAGACATATACCATTTTATATTTATTTGTCCCAAGTGTCTTTTTGTAAGAGGAGAATAAACAATAAGGAATTACTGATCTGTTTTGCTATTTCATTTTTTCTTGAAGCTTAATTTAAGTATACTTTTCTCATTTGTGCTTCTATTTTGAATTTGGTCAGCATAGTAACCAGAATCTCCAGACAGATTATAAATGAAAACATAACAGGTAGTTGTGAATCATTCCCAGGTTAGGTTTGGGGCTCTTCCTCTTCTTCTCTGTCCCCAGTACTTCTGTGGACGTTGTCGCTAGCCGGTGTTTTCTGTGTGTTGGGTTACTATTTTCTGTTTTGGAAAATATAAATACCTGTTATATGTATAATTCCATTTAGTTTTGAGTACTTGTGTCTTATTTGGTGCTAGAAGGGATTACAATAATGAAGAGATAATAGTATATGTCTTCATGGGGTTCAATGTATATATTGTACTTATTTATATTAATGCTACATGTCTAATGGAGGAGAGAATGTCACTCCAAACTTAAGGAGAAAAGTGGGTAATCTACAGAATTATAGCTTTTTTTTGAGTGTATCAGAGAGCTGAGGGTGCAAGGCAAAGCAAACAATCCTGGATCGATGAACCTTCCGACAAGAGATAGGACATACAGATTGCTTCATCTCGGAGAGGAGGTGAAGGAAAGAGGTGGCCACTACACAAGCAGGTAAGAAAAGGTTAGGTAACATTTTAACAGATTTCTTAAATGCAACGTGTGGGCTAACACACCAGTTCGGAATAGCCAAGCGTCCCAAATAAGGGGACTTGATACACACACTTTCTCAAAGGTCTACACCAGGTACTCACGGAGCAGGGCAGAGGACCAGAAAACCCTGTGCGCAGCACAGGCAGGCAGGAGGGTTAGATGGGGGCCCCTGCCCGCTCCCACAGGTCGCAGAGACACCTCTCCCTTCAGCTGCGGATGAGTCTGCATTAGGAGCCTCGCTGTAGGCACAGACACCTGGGCCCGTCAACTGCTTCCGGTAATTTCTTCACCCCTTGAA
Source organism: Pteropus vampyrus (assembly GCF_000151845.1). Taxonomy (NCBI): domain Eukaryota; kingdom Metazoa; phylum Chordata; class Mammalia; order Chiroptera; family Pteropodidae; genus Pteropus; species Pteropus vampyrus. The sequence continues at coordinate 225,672 of NW_011889022.1, read as the reverse complement.
TGTAAAAAGCTTGTGCACTGAGGCTTTGGTAGCAGGCTTCTTTTCCTCTTGTTTTAAAACAGAAAATCCTTGTATTTTTATATCTTGACCGGATCTGGCATTTCCCCTTAGACAATCCAAGTCCTTTGACTAGGCCACTTACAGGCAGGTGTACCCCGAAGGCCTGTGAGGCCTGGGAAACTGTACGAATGGAAGTCCAAATGTCATATGTCTTCATATTTAATAGCCGTAAGTCAGGCTAACTGGATGCCATGTCCCAGGCTCTCTTCACATAGGGTCGTTTCCTTCCCATTGTAACTTACAGAGGTAGTCATTTATGCCCATTTCACAGATGAGAAAACAGATCAGAAAGGTTAACTAACTTCCTCGATGCCACGCAGTATTAGGTGATGGTGCTAGAGGTGCAGCTACCACATCTTCCTAACTCCACAGCGGATGGACTTTCCTGACATTTGAAAGATGTGTAGGAATTTACATGAGTGGAACGAGGAGATAAGGGGTATTTAGGTAAAAGCAACAGCATTGTTACTGAAGAGCTGAGGTATAAACTAACATTAGCAAAGCATTTTGACTTTTCATGATGAACTCACACAAGGGGTGTAATTACAACTGATTTGAATAGGGTCCTATGCAGATCCCTTTGCCCAGCCGATTTGTAATAACGTCTAATATGCTCAAGTTCTCGGTGTGGACCTTGAGAAGAAATATATCTGCCAAAGACTCCTTGCGCTTAACTGGGGCCTCCCACACAGCTGCTGGCTGAACTGACCCTTATAAAGGAGTTCCTGGTATGGTCTTTTGACCAATCAGCTGAGACCTGCTGGGTCCAGTCCCAAGGCATAGCTATGTCCTCCTTTGCATCTTTACTAACCAACCAGAGCAGCTCTGTAACTACCAATCAGAACACGTGATTCCAACCAGTTAGGACAGTGTCGTGTGGACCAATCAGCAAATTTGGGGTCCTCATTTGCATAAGAAGGGCCAATCAGGGACCAGGGTGGGAACTTTATAAAAGCGGGCCTCTCCTTTGTCTTCAGGAATGCACCTTGGGTTTCTGCTAGGAGGCTGTGTCTTAGTTTGGCAATACTTGAGCAATGGTTCCTTCTAAGGCACCTCATACGGTGGGCTCTTGTTGGTATTGGATTGGTGGCAGTGGCCTTTTGTTGACATTGGTAGCATCTAAATTCTCTTGGTGAGTACAACAGCCTCAGTCTCTCCTGTGTATGGGAGAGGGGGGACTCTCTGATACAGGGATCCCCAGCCCCCGGAGCTGTAGCAGTACCCTCCCTGGCCTCTTAGGAACCTGGCTGCTCAGCAGGAGGTGAGCCGGCAGGGAGGGAACGGAGCTTCATCTGTATCTGCAGCCACTCCCCAGCGCTAGCATCACCGCCTCAGCTCCGCCTCAGATTGTCAGGTGTTAGATTCTCATAGGAGCACTGGTCCCTGGTGCCAGAAAGGTTGGGGACCGCTGCTATAGTGCTCCTGACAACCTCTCTGGATTCGTTTTTCGAAGCCGATTTAATCATACCTTAGCTTTGCAGACACCCCCTGGCAAGCAGTTTGCGGTGGGAGCCCGTGTCTGGTCTCCCGCCCTGTCCTGGGGTAACGCGGATTCTCCAGCAGAGACTGGGGGCGGGGGTGGGTCCATTTTGAGGCCAATAAAACAAACCAACACCAATCTAGTATCCTTTCCCTGCTCCCTCATTCAGGACCTACTGGGTCCTCGGGTTTCTGCCCACCCCACACCTCTGGGTGCATTCCCGGTTGGAATTAGTATTTTTCTCTTTAGTGTTTCCACAAAGCTCACTGTAGCTTGAACTTACTCCAGTTGGCCTCCAGGGATTTCAAAAAAATTGTCTCCACGGTGGCTGCAGTCAGAAGGCGGACTGAGCAGGGCAGCGCTTACGCGTGTGCGCCCACCCACCTGGTAGGGAGCCTGCACCTGGCGGCGCTCCGCGTTCGTCAAGTGAACCGGGGAGGACTCGGGACGCGGCCCCAGACCCGAATGACGTTTAGCAGGGCTGGGTGGCCCTCACTTCCCACTCTACCAGCGGGTCCCCAGCACCAAAACAAAACAAGCCCGTAAAATCGGGCGGGGCGTAGGCGGGCGGCGGGGCGCGCCGGGCGCCTGCGCGGGCCCGGGCCAGGTGGGCAGGCACCTGGGCGGGGCGCGGGGAGGTTCGGGCTCCGCGGGCGGCGCACCCGGAAGGGCCTGGGACAGAGCAGCGCAACAGGCGGCGGCGCGGACGGGCCGGGATGGACAAACTGAAGAAGGTGCTGAGCGGGCAGGACACCGAGGACCGGGGAGGCCTGGCCGAGGTGAGTGCGCCCCCGGCCGGGGCGGAGGTTCGCGGCGCCTGGGGAGCGCCGGTTGGTGGCGGAGGAAAGCCGAGCCGGGCTTCAGGATTTCCTGGAAAGCAGCTCTCCCCGCCCCGCCGCCCCGCATCATATGCCCCCACCCCCGCCCCATCCCCGGCTGGGCGCCGCTGCACCCGCGCTCCCACTCCGCGCCCCGGGGGCCGGCCGGGCACTGGGCCCCGGCCGTCGGCTCTGTTTACTCGTGCGCTGCGCCCCATCCCCCCGCACGCGGAGGGCGGCGCTGGAGCGCAACCCCAGAAACTTCTGCGAGGGGAGGCGGCATCCCGGGGATGCGAGGGCGGGGGTCGGCGCGGGGCTGGGCCGGGGGCTCCGCGCTGCCTTCCCGCCCAGGCGAGGTCGCGGGTGTGACACCGCCACCCGGCCTTGTGCACGTCCCCTCGTGATCGGTCTCCACCGCGGAGCGCCTGCGGGCGGGCACCGCACCTTCTCTGCTCGCCGTCCCCACGCGGGCTCCGCGGACACTGGGGCCCCCGGAGACTGCGCGTTCGTTTGTTTCATTTGGAAGGTTTCGGTGGAGCGGAGATCTGGGCGCTGATGCCCTGTGTTCTAGAACCCCACGGAAGACCTATTTTCTGTCGTGCGCTTTTTGTTTTTGTTTTCCTTTCCGAATATCAGCATCTCTTTTGACTTTTCGGGGTGCGTTCCATGGGCCTCAGTTTCCCCATCTGTAAAATGAGGACGTTGATCAAGATGATAGGGCTTCTTCATTCGACTGGAAACCGGTTCTTCCTTCGTTTTAATCGGTGTCCGGTGGTTTTCTGCATGCCTCTTTCACCCACTCTGGGGGTCGCTGATTTTATTCTAAGTTTCGGGTACCTCCACCCCTCGGTGATATCTCACAAGTCCAAAACTTACTCTGTGCATCTTCACCTTGAAGAAGTAACTCTAGGAATCGAGTGTTGTAGAAATGGAGGTTTAACTTTTTTTGGTCATTTCAAAACAGCTCTGTGGGTTCTTTTTAATGTCGCCTTTATTAACTGGTCAAGGCTCAGGAATAGTTTTATGAGTTTTTTTGTTCTCGATTTTTGGCGTCTGTCATGAACTCTCAAGTCAAACCTCCAGCGGGGCCTAAGAAAACTTTGGTGGTTGACAGTCCTGCATATCTGAAGCTGATTATGTCCCATGGACCATCAGCAAGCTTTTCTGAGAGGCTGGGGCTCCAGGGGGAGATTCTGGGGGGTGGGGGTGGATTGCTGACGGTGGGATGATGCAGAGGTTGTTTATTTAGCAAATAACCATGAAGCAGTGGACGGACCCTCAAGAGTGAATGATGCAGTACAGACTGAGAACCAAATGCTGAGTTTGTTTTTATCTAAAATGGTGACTGCCTGTTTTGGACACAATGACGAGCTTTAAAATGTTGTAAGCTCAGGCACATGTTAAATCTATTTTAAAAAGAGTAGGTGCTTCTCTCTTGTTCTAAAACACTGCTGTCAGTTTTCTCTTTTTTTTCCCTCTCTTTTTTTTTTTCTTTTTAAGTTTCCTCTTTCTGAGTGTAGATTCCTGTTTACAGCCATCATCAAATGTCACTTCCTGAGTCGCGAACTCCTGGGAAACATTTTATCACCGGCTGAATTCACTTTCAGAGTTAATTTTTGGCTCAGTTTTTACTTATTAGGTCAGGGCCTCCTTTAGGGCGTCGATCCTGACTTGCTTGTCCGTCATTTCCATGGCTTTACGGGTAGCAAAGCTGGAGGATTCTGTGGCGAAATTTGTTTTGTGTGGTGCGTTGGACAGCTGGCCTTAACGGCTCTTCAGATTCCCTGTGTAAGCTGTCGGAGGTCACCAGAAGTGAGGGCTTTTTAAAACTTTTTCTATTTTAATGCAAACAATAAAAGTACTACTAGTTCTATTTCTCCTACATGGGAAACTAGGGGATTATAAAAATGGCCACGTCGACTCTCAAGTAGCCTCTGACGAGTTTTCTAGGACTTCATCTTCACAGCTGTCCCTTCGGTCATTAGTGCCACTGACCCTCTTCCTAAAGGGATAGATTTTACGTTTCTTCAGAGGGTTCCAGGGACGACAAAGGTGTGAACCGTGCCTGGTTGGAAGGCGCAGCAGTGAGGCTGACTTCCTTTCCCAGCTTCTGGTTGCCAGCCTGGGTTCCTGAGCAGTTATTAGCTTTACGTGTCGTTGGCAAGTGCCACCCTAGAGTCTGGAGTCAAAGGGACCTTTGTGCAAAACAGCCGGTCACACAGCCCGCGTGTGCGCGTGTCGCTTGCGTGTTGGTTCGGTGTGGTTGTTGCTTGCGTGTGTTTTCTTTCCGGCAGGCAGTTCGTTGCCGGCGGGCTGGGTGGGTGAGTTCCTTGCCGGCACGTTCGTTCGTTTTCCTAGATTGGCAGAAAGAAGCGTTAGGCTTTCCCCGAGTCCAGCGAGAAGCGGAACAGCAGCTTCTCCCCGCCTGTGACCGAGAACTTGCAGCCTCAGAGAGTGGAAGAAGACAGCGGTGACGAGTTAGCGTGCCCTCCCCCGTGTGGGTCCGTAGGGCGGCGTTTGGGTTTGGATGGAGTTCAGCTCGGGAGCCTAGGAGAAGCAATGCGTCGCTTTCTTTCCGAAGGCGGAAAGCAGAGCGCTTCCTGCTGCCGGCGATTGTGAGTTTTACAAGGACGTCGATCGCACCGTCCTGTTGAGACTGTTTAGTCTCTTAAGTGCCAGGGGCAGTTCAAGTTGGATCCTCAGCTTTGCGGTTTATCCTTTTTTTAAAAAAAAAAAAAAAAGTTCACATCAGTGGCCATGCCACCCTGAACGAGCCCGATCCCGTCTGACCTCGCAAGCTAAGCAGGGTCGGGTCTGCTTAGTACTTGGATGGGAGACCAACTGCGAAGACCAGGTGCTGTAGGCGTAAAAAAATTAAAAAATAAGGGATTGTGAACTGACAAGGTCCTTGAAATCTGTGAAGTCAACCAAGGGTTGCCTCGCCTAAAAAAAAAAAAAAAAAAAGGTCAATTCTTTAAAAACACCCCTGTTGGTGCCACGCGGTGCTCAGGCAGCGGACCCCATCCAGCCAGCCCTGCTGGCCACTTCTCCCCCACACGCAGCCCGGGGCTCCTTTCCACCTGGGCGAGCTAAGTCCTGCGGTTCTTGCGTGAGTAGGAGGGAGGGGAGGCTTTCGGTTTTCTTCTGTCCCTGGTGGGAGGCTGAACAGAGTAGTCGGGGTCTCTAACCCGGCTGTCTGGGTGCCGGTGGGGCCCGATGACAGAGCATCACCTGGCTCATTTTGGAGGAGAGGTGTTCCTGTCATGGTACCAGGTGGCCCATCTCTGGTCCTGACACCTGCTCCCACTGCACGTTACCATCTTTGAGCGTGCCTCTCCGAGCGGGGTCCTGCGTCGTGAGGTGTTCCTGCACGTGCTCTGTGTGTGTGTGTGGCAGGGGGGGCTATTGCAGTGTCGTGAGCCCACTTTCAGTATGTGTGACTATAAGGGGAAGGAGGGGAGCCCCTTTTAATAATCTGCCCTCAATACCTTTCTCCTGAGTGGAGACGAAGCCATTCTGTGGCAGTGCCTGCCACACCTGGGGCGGCTTCTCGCCCTTCTCGCCCAGGTTCTGGTTTGACAGGAAGTTTGGAGACAGGGTTGAAACAGGTCTTGAGTCGGAAGCAGTTAAGGCTGAGGGTGTCGCCAGTCTAGTGACCCTTGCAGCCTCTGCTACCACCTACCTTCCTCCATCAGCCGCTGGGAATGTGGTCGGGAGCTGTGACCACGTTGCCAGGTAGAGGCTGTGCTGTCCCCACGAGGTGGTCCTGTGTGAACAGACCCCGGGCCTGGCCACCCTGCCTTTGGTCTCGGTGGCAGCTGCCTGTGCTCGGCGTGGCGCAGCCGTGGCCACATGCATCAGGTGGACAGACTAGGAAGGTCCCTGGTGCAGGCACTTGGCTGTCGCCTTTGGCATGTGGAGAGAAACGCTTGGGGGCTCCTCACAGACTCCCCCTTGTCCACAGTTTCTCTGGACCTCCTGGTCTCTGAACTTTGCTCTCAGTGGCAGAGTCAGGATGGGCGGGGTAGTAATTAATTAACTAGGATCTCCCACACTTGGGTGACCTGGCTGATGGCAGCACCCCAAAGAACAGCATTCACAACCGGGAGTAACTCGATGAGAGTCCCGACGAGGTAAAGCCCCCCGGGGTCCTGGACATGCCACCGGACAGCGACTGCGAGGCCCGGCCGGGGACGTAGGTGATGATGCCCCTGGGCCCTGCGCCCCGAGCGCCCGCCCCCGTCTGTTCCCCACTGCTGGGCCCTGCCGCGCGGTGCTCACACGGCTGCGTCCTGCCTGGGCCGTCCCCAGGGGCTTGGCTGCTCGAGGGTCTGCTCTCCTGCCGTCCTGCCCGCGAAGTGGGGTGTGCGTGAGGCAGAGTCCCCGCCGCTGGAGGTGTCCGGCCTCCGACGGGCTCCGGGCCCGGAGACTTGTGGCTGGAGGAGCTGGTTCCGTGACTCGGGAGGGCTCTTGCCGCGAGCGTGTGGGGCGGTGCGTTCTCCCCGTCCTCGGTGGCGACTCACACCCTCTTCTCAATTACGTGCTTCCTTCGCGTTCGGTGACCATGCACCTGCATGTGTGTCGTCTGTTTTTAACGTTTCAGGTGGTGGAGGCGTCGTCGTTAAGCTGGAGCACCAGAGTCAAAGGCTTCGCTGCGTGTTTTGTTGCAGGAATTGTCTGCTCACTGCTGGTAAGACGCACCCCCTCGTCTCTGGTCCCCCCACCTCTCTCCCCTTTTCTCCGGGCTCCTCCTGAGTGCCTGGGGAGGAGGGGGAGTTCGGGCGGGGAAGGGCACAGGGTCCTCCGCTGTCCTCACGGGGCTTTGTCTTCCAGGGGACTCTTCTGCTCTGGGTGCCCAGGAAGGGGCTGTACCTCTTCGCGGTGTTTTACACCCTTGGGAACATCGCATCCATTGGGAGGTAACAGCTCTTCATCAGCTCGGCCCGTTGCCGGGCGGGAAGGCGGACGAGGCTCGTGCGTGACGGGGGAAGGCGGTGCCTCGGTGGTTTTAAGGGTTTGGAGAGAGAAAAGGTAGTAGAAATACATCCCATCCGTGTCCCGTCACTTCAAAGTATTTTTGTGCCTTAGTCTTTGACATGTCCCGGGAGCAGGCAGGAGATCCATTCCCGCTGCGACTTTACATATGAGGGACCCGTGCACGTGGCAGTCGAGTGACGTCGGGTGACAGCACAGCCCTCTCCGTTGCTCTCGTCTGACAGCTGCCCGGGGCTGAGTCAGCGATTCGAGAGCGGCCCACCGGGCCAGGGGCTGCAGGCGAAACCTGTCATTCATTACTCAGTTCCAGTTGCCCCAGACCTGCATGTGGGCTCACGAGGGCTGGCGGCTGGGGGAGCCTCGTGCGGGTGCGGGCCGCCCGCCCCACGAGCTGCAGGCGCCCAGACGTGGCGGGCCGGGCTCCTTCCCTCTACGGCTTCCTCCACACCCGCGTGCGACAGCCTCCGTCCTGCTCCGGCCGGGAGAGCTGCTCTGGCCTGTCCCTGAGTAGCCCGCTGGCCCCGAGCTCAGCCACCTTTTCTCCCCTTCTGCTGTGTCCCAGGGCGTGGCCTCAGGGGCCTGGGTGTCCAGGCCCCCGCATCATTACCGAGGCTCGGTGTCGACCTTGCTGACCCCTTCCTCTTTGTCCCCATGGCTCTTGTCCCTCACCGATGGACTCTCATGCGAAGTGGGTGGGCCTTGATCACACCCGGCCCGGTTCTGAGGACTCACAGACTGCTGGGGTCCGGCTTCTGCCGTGATGGAGCTCAGCGGTTGGCCAGGCAGACCGACGTGAGCGGATGACGTGATAGGATGTGGAGGGAGATGCTCGGGGAGGGGCAGCTGACCCGACCCGGGCCAGGGCGGGCTCCCCAGGGCCGTGGTGTGGGTGCTCTTAGCTCTGGCCCCTCGCTCCTCATCTGGACGACTGCTGCAGTCCTCTGCGGGGTCCTCTGCGGGGTCCTCTGCCTCCTTCATCGCCCCTCTGCAGGCCGCTTGTTACTGCCCTGCCGAACCCCCTGGCTGGCCCCCGGTCCCCTCTGCAGCGGAAGCCCGGACCCGTCAGCGTGGGTGCAGGCGGGGCCCTCGACCCCGCTCCCACCAGCGGGCCCCGGCCAGGCCGAGCTCCTGCCTGCCCCAGACATCTTTGCACCTCTGCTCAGCCTGCGTCCTCTGCGTGGAGTGCCGCCCATGTGCACCCCCTCTCCATGACCCCCCCACACCCCAGTCAGCAGTCACCCCTTCTGTGAAACTCCTCCGAATTCCCTCCTCTGCTCCAGAATCTGTGGCCTTTTTCATGTGGGGCTCTGCGTATCATTTATATTTGTGACAGCATGCAGCATTTTATTACTCTGCCTTGCTACAGATCTGTAAGCCGCTTGACAAGGGCTGTACCACTGTGTTGTCCCGAATTGTCCCCAGTCCCAGCTCTGTTTCTGGCTGGCAGCGTTAGCCAAACGACTGGGTGTATGACTTTGGCCATCTTCTTAAAGGAGAATTTGTTAAAGCTAGTGACGATGAAATGCTGCTCCCCAGAGATGTCTCTTCCTGCCTCTAAGGCTCTCACACGCATCGACTTTTGGGGAGTTTTGCATTGGGCACACGGCGTAGGTTATAATGCGGCGTCTAGACCGAGCGTAACGTACAGGTGAGTTGTGTAGTCCGAGAGAGCCATGAGCACATTCTCATGGGGCCGACTGCAGCATTGCCTAGGGAACATGAGAGGGAGCGGCGTGTTATTTCCAGGGCGTGTCTGGGAGCTCATGGCTTTACCAATAATCTTCCGTTTCTGTACACGTGGTCTTGGCTGTTGCTTCTCGTTTGGTGTTGGCTAAAGAGGGCACTCGGCTCGAACACTTGACCTGAGAGTGCGGCTCTGAGTTCAAGTTGAAACCTAATGGCACTTCAGAGAGAGGTGGATTTATTTTTAAAACCTGTTCTTATTCAGCACTCAGTGGCTAATGTTATCTGCTGCTTGGCTTGTATCAAAGCTGCCAGCAGGGTGATGTCACACGGGGCATCTCTGTGAGGGGGTGGGCGACACGCTGAAAATCTGGCCCAGGCACTCGGGGTGGTCGGCATGAGGTTCTCACTGGCCACCTCTCGGGACCCAGTTACGTCGAAGGCACGTGGGGCTGTCGCCGGCTTTGGAATCTAACAGCCGTGGCTTCGAATGCCGACTCCTGTGTGCCGAGCTGTGTGATCTCGGATGTGTCAGTTAACCGTTCTGAGCTTTTATTGTCTCGTCTCTGAAATAAGTGTCATCCTGCCCGGCTCACAAGTTGCCGGGGGTGACTCGAGGCCGGGTATGCGGTATCTGGCGTTCAGCAGACATTCAGCAGTTCTGAGGTGACGGTGGTGTCACTAGCAGAATGTGAGGGAGAGTGAAGTGCTCTGCTTTTTAGCATAAACAGCCCAGGCCTTCATGGGGTGCGTGTGTGTGCGCGTGCGTGCGTGTGCGTGCGTGCGCGTGTGTGTGCGTGCGAGACCTGCATGCATTTCCAGCCCAGCTCTGCCATTTTCCAGTGATGTGGCCTTGGATAGTGACTAAGCCGTCTTGCCTTCAGTTTCCTCATCTGTAAAATGAGGATGATAATTGTCCCTCGATCAACCCCGTGAGGTGTCGATGGATTAAACGGCTTCCGGCGTTAGCGGCGTTGCCGCTGCTGTTGGCACAGGTGGTCCGGGGGAGGCGGGGGAGGCGGCATGGCGGTCCCAGCATGCTCCTGTCCTGGTCTCAGTGGCTTGTGTGTGTTTGTCTCGCAGCACCGTCTTCCTCATGGGACCAATGAAACAGCTGAAGAGAATGTTTGAGCCCACACGTCTGATCGCAACTATCATGGTGCTGGTAAGTCTGCCTGTTGCCGGACCTCTGAGCTGGGGGCGGCGATTTCTGACCCCCAGAACGTTTTCCTTTGTGTTTGGGACATGGGGGCGTTGCCGGGTGGGTGTCAGGATGCCGCAGTTCTACAGATCACCTCCAGAGGGCGCTGCTGGTCAGACGTGCTGAAGG
>NW_011889022.1:206610-214581 GCF_000151845.1 Pteropus vampyrus | reverse complement strand
TCATCCTGCCCGGCTCACAAGTTGCCGGGGGTGACTCGAGGCCGGGTATGCGGTATCTGGCGTTCAGCAGACATTCAGCAGTTCTGAGGTGACGGCGGTGTCACCAGCAGAATGTGAGGGAGAGTGAAGTGCTCTGCTTTTTAGCATAAACAGCCCAGGCCTTCATGGGGTGCGTGTGCGTGCGCGTGCGCGCGTGTGTGTGCGTGCGAGACCTGCATGCATTTCCAGCCCAGCGCTGCCATTTTCCAGTGATGTGGCCTTGGATAGTGACTAAGCCGTCTTGGCTTCAGTTTCCTCATCTGTAAAATGAGGATGATAATTGTCCCTCGATCAACCCCGTGAGGTGTTGATGGATTAAACGGCTTCCAGCGTATGCGGCGTTGCCGCTGCTGTTGGCACAGGTGGTCCGGGGGAGGCGGCGTGGCGGTCCCAGCATGCTCCTGTCCTGGTCTCAGTGGCTTGTGTGTGTTTGCCTCGCAGCACCGTCTTCCTCATGGGACCAATGAAACAGCTGAAGAGAATGTTTGAGCCCACACGTCTGATCGCGACTATCATGGTGCTGGTGAGTCTGCCTGTCGCCGGACCTCTGAGCTGGGGGCGGCGATTTCTGCCCCCCAGAACGTTTTCCTTTGTGTTTGGGACATGGGGGCGTTGCGGGTGGGTGTCAGGATGCCGCAGTTCTACAGATCACCTCCAGAGGGCGCTGCTGGTCAGACGTGCTGAAGGTGGGGGGGCAGGGGCGGGGCGGGAGGGAGCTGGGTTCCCCAGAGGGTGACAGGCAAGGCTACACCCAGGCAGACCTGGGGGGAGGAACGCGGAAACACGGGGTTCACTCTCTGAGGGGGTCCAGTCTCCTAGGGTGGGCTCTTCCCCCTCCGTTCTCTGACTTTGGGATCCTGATTTCATCGGTGTTTCTGAGGAGGGTCTGGTCTCCTCGTGGCCTGTCACCCGCTTCCCTTCAGTCTGTCTGTCGTGTCTCCCCGTCCCGTTAACCCGGAATGATCCTCCTTCCCTTGGGCCATTCTCGTCCGTGTGACCATCAAAATCATTCTGACCACAACCCCTGTCCCTTTATTGTAATTTTCAATATTGCGACACTTTGAGCTTGGTCAGCATACTTTTTAGTCCCATGTGTTCAAGTAAGTAAGTTCTCTAAGGCCATGTCCACGTTTGCTGTTTATTTGGTGTCTTTTCGAAGCACCGGGCTCTGAAAGGAAATAGTTAGGACACATTTCTCGAGAAGTTACTGTCACAGGAAGAGATGACAGGCGTGACGGCAGCTTGAGCACAGTGGCCTTAGCCCGTCCCAGCCAGAGACGGCGGCCTGGACAAGACAAAGACAAGGCTCTCGTAGAAAGAACTTTCTAAGAAGGGAGCCAGGGAAGTGCTGGGTGGCATGTAAACAAATAGCTGACTCGCTGACTGTGACAGTGACGTCTCGTGTTCACCTCTTCCCCGCACGGCCCTTTCCCTCCCCAGACTAGTGTTTGGCAGGAGTTACATACAGCGGTGTGTGTGAAACCTGTCCTTGGTATGTGTGAGTGGAAGGATGGACGGACCAGAAATGCGATTTTGTTTGCTGGACAGAGATTTCGGGAGGATTTGAAAGTAGAAGAGGATCCTTCCCTCTTTAATCGACACGAATTCTTACTGGCCCGTTTAACTTCCCTGGGATTCTAACTCTGTCAAACACGAGTGCTCAGGTGGGTGCAATGCTTTGAAAGGAAGGCTGCGTTCGGCTGCCGTGATGGTCACACCGTCCGATTACTGCAGCTTGATAAGTTGGTGTAAGTTTGCCAAGAACGAGAAGAAGTCTTTACGGCTTTTTTTCCATGTTGTCATTGTCATCAATTCAGTAACGTGTCTCTCCTCTCTCTAGCTGTGTTTCGCACTCACCCTGTGTTCTGCCTTTTGGGTAAGTGTGTGTTTCAGTTTTCCGAAACCTTTTCGGTTTGCGCGCTCGTCACTCGTGTTCACAGAACCGTGTCATTTGTTTCTTCCAGTGGCATAACAAGGGGCTCGCACTCATCTTCTGCATTTTGCAGTCCCTGGCCCTGACGTGGTAAGTGACCTTTTAAACAGTCCTGCCCACGTTGATCTCTGACGAATGCAGCCGAAAGCCTCAAATCCCACGTGGGGCCGGCAGGAGGGTTAGGGACACAGAATCCATTCCGTTGCGCAATTCTCGTTGACGTGGGTAAAGCCGGGCTCCAGGGCAAAAGCCCGCGCCTCGGCCCGCTGCCCGTCGATGGCGCGAGTGGCCCTCAGTGGCCTCGGGAGGCCGTTTGCCCGCCGCAGCATTTTCGCCGGGCTCGTGGGTGACTTTGGGATGATGTCAGTGTCACGGAACCTCTTCCATCCAGTAAGAGCGAGGGCGACGCAGCGTTACAGCCGCTGGTCAGAGGCAGAGACGTCAAAGAGAAAGGACAGTGGTAGAAAAAAATAATGAGCATCACGTTTGTCACGCACTGAACCCTCCAACAGAAGGACAGAGTGACCAGTCAGTGGAGATGGGGAACAGCGGCGAAGTGGAAGCCACATGGCCGCTGGCTGCAGGATCAGTGCAGGTGCTGAGGCCCGTGGGCGGGACCGGGGAGCTGTAACTCGGGGGCCGAGCAGAGCGGAAGGGCTGCTGGAGACACGAGCGTTTGAAACCACGGTGGGGCTGTAGGTTCACGGCCCTTTGAAACTGTTGCAGCATCGGAGAGGGGGGCGGTGGCGGGTGTAGGATCTGTAGCTTCTGAGACAAGTCTGTCGAGTCTATCAGGCGATGATGTCTGCCGGAACAGTTTCCGTGGAGATGTGACTGAGTTAGGAAAAAAAATGTTTGCTTTAATGCAAAGAAAGGAGGACCGTGAACGTTTTAAGGCATCTGGAGACCAGTTATACCCTTCCTTGTTAGAAGTGGATCTTGAGGCTGCACGCTGAGCACGGCGAGGACCGATGGGCCGACGTTCATGACACACGTTTGGTAGTAGGTCCTGAAAGGGCCTGGCGTGGTGGCTTCCGTTTATAATTTTGTTTTCCGGGGGCAGAAATTTGTACCCACATACACATGCTTTTCTTTGCTTCTCCAGTCGTCCCCCCTTATCCATGGGGACACGTTCCAAGACCCCCAGACCGTGGAAAGCACCGAACCCTCTGATCCCGGTGCCTTTTCCCACACACACACACCCCTGTGATTCTAGTTCGGTTGGTGGGGCAGGCACAGTAACCGAGATTAGCAGCAGTAACTTAAACTAGAACCGTTATGAGAACACTAACCAGGGTTACGTGCATGCGGTCCCTCTCTAACACCTTGCTGGACTGCATTCACCCTCCTCGCGGTGACGTGGGATGGTAAAGGCCTCGCTGTGCCGAGAACTTTCCCAGCTTCGCTTCGTGGAAGCGCTTTGGGACCATCGATACGTGAAACAAGGCTGACTGGAAGCCAAGCACCGCGGCTCCCTGACGGTCACGCCCATAGCTAAGTGACTGTTGGGCAGAGGTGTCACCGGCGTGGAGACCCTGGGCAAAGTGCCGATTCATGTCCCGCGCGGGACGGAGCGGGACAGCGGGACGTTTCATCACGCTGCCCAGGACGACCCGCACTTCACGACTTGGGAATTGCTTATTTCTGGAATCTTCCACGTCACGGTTTTCAGACCGTGGTTGCCCACAGGTCGCTGTGAGTGCGGAAGGCAGAAGGGTGGACAAGGGGCGACCGCAGCCGGGTCTCGAAGCCGGTTTCCCGAGGTCCGGCATCGCGCGCACTCAGGCGGATAGCGCTGTGCCCCCGACGCTGACGGTCCCCACGGTGTGTGCTTTGCCTGGACACACCCTGCGCGGTCCCTGGGGTTGGGGACGGCCCCTCCCGCGTGGCTCCCTTCCAGGTGGGGCCTGGGTGGACTGGGGTCTTGCAGGATCTTAGCTTGTTTGCGTTTTCTTCTGTAGAATAGTTGGTATTCGGGTTTCATTTTTTTCTTTTTTTTTTTAATCGGTAATAGCAGAAAAGAACACGTATCCCCATTGGGTGGGAGTTACGTTCAGTGGACGATTTTTAAAAAATTCCAGGACCACCGGTGTGGATTCTGTCTGTTATTTTTTCAGCATAGGTTTCCGTGCCACCTGGACATCTGGCTTCTGTCTGTTTGGGGTGATTCTCTGGCTCCTCTGGTTAAAGCAGTGACCCCATGAGCCTGAGGTGACAGCAGTTGTCCCTACCTGGCTGTGTTACCCTCCTCTGGCCACAGATGACACTCCCCTGCCCTCCCAGTTAAACTGCGGCGCTCTGTGCGTGTGTGCGCGCACGTGCGTGTGTGTGCACACGTGTGTGTACACGCGCGTGTGTGTGCACCCTCCACCCTGGGGGAGGCCCCGGCGAACCACTGCAGACGCCTCTGCAGCTCAGAAGCCTCCCACTGTGTCTCCTCCACTCCCTTCCCCTGATTTGACCCTTGCTGTTGTTTCTCGTTGTAGGTACAGCCTCTCCTTCATCCCATTCGCAAGGTAAGACTGACTGTGCTTGAGACTGACTTGTCATCCGGGGACGGCGATGTTTGCCCAGGGCCTGTAGTGTAGCGTGCTCTTAGGAAGTGCGTGTTATTTTATCTTTACCAAGATCCTTTGAGACAAATGGGCAGATGTTATCTACGAGTTCTGTAGCTTAGTAAGCTGGGGTCCCCCGCGGCCCCATTACCCAGCCAGTGAAGGGCTTTGGCCCAGGCCCACCAGTTTCCGGTGTCGTGATGCACGGTACGTATATGCACAGCGTCACCGGTTCAGCCGGTAGCTTCGGGGAGATTTTCTCAAAGGCGAATGATACCACTTCAGTATCACTGAGCGCGAGACGGAGGGACCGGATGCGTTCATTCCCGCTTTCCTGCTGTGTCCCACCCATGGGAACGTTTCTGAAAAGCGGTTATGAAGGGGAAGTAGGCAGGCCCGGGTTTCCCACTGAGCAATGTGACCTTGGGCAGCGCGCCCGACCCCTCTGGCCTCCGAGGACTGGTGGATGACGGGGTTGGCCCCGCCCAGCGCCGAGGTCCTGCCATGCCAGCCCTCCGTCCGTCAGCACGTTCAGTGATCTTCGCCCTTGCTTCTGTTCTGACGTCACCATTTGACGTCCCCTCTTCTCTGTCTCCCTAAGGAACAGCTAACGAGAAGCTGTTCCTTATCTATGCTGAGGATGAGAAGCAGTGCTTGAGCTGAGGAGGAGGAGGGGCTCGTGTCGCCATTTCAAGGCTGTCGCCGACAGTGGTTTTTAGATGCTGGGAAGTCGCCGAGCCCGTCATGTTCACGGCAGCTGGGTGGCTTTGTGGCTAGGCTCTGGCTTCCCAGATCCTCTGACACGTGTATCGTGAGCTGCTGCAACGGGCCTCGTTTGTCCCTAAAACCCTTTCTTGTGCCGAACAAGCCCATCTTAAGAAGGGCTGTCGTAGAATCGCCTTGGTAATAGAGCGCGGCGCCCACTCGTGGGCGTGCATTCACTCAGTGCCCTGGGCCTGAGTGCAGCCGAGGGCACAGCGGGACGCAGCCGGGGTGAGAGCCCCAGTCCACAGCCACGTGCTGGTGGAGGTGGACGTGCTGTTTCTGTAGGAGACCCACCTGTGGAGCACAGTCGTTCCCTGCACGCCCGACACCAAAGCCCCAGGAGCAGGAACCTGGGACAGGGCTGATGGAGCGCGGGGCTGAGCTCGGTGCTGAGCTCGGTGCTGGACAGGTCCCGGTGCCGGGGGACCCCTGGACGGCGTCCCTTCTGGGATCTAAGTTCATGCTGTGTTCCTGCAGAATCCCAGGGGCGGGAACATTTTTAAACCATTTCTGAAGACACAGTGTCCCTGGGCGCCTCTCTGCTTGCTCAGAGTGAGAAAGGCCCACGCGTTCAGTGCGTTCTGTGATTCTGGTTGATCAAAAAGTGCCCAGTCCTCATCCCGTGGTTTCTGATCGTCTCTGTTTTCTCTCTGTTTTTTCCTGTGACGATCACAGTCGCTGTCATTTCAGTAAAGACCTACCCCGGCTGCATGCAGCATGTCCCACAGCTGCTCTGCAGGGGGCGCGGGGACCTCCCCTTTTACAGATGAGGAATGGGCAGCTCAGACAGGACAGGCGACCTGCCCAGGACGATGCCGCGCAGAGGGGTTGGAGCTGAGGTCTGACCCCCGGCGGTGCTCCCGGCTCGGCAGCCGCTCTGGGCTCCAGGGACGCGACAGGGGCCTTCGCCACTTGCAGGAGCCTTCGGCGACCATCTCCCGTTAACCTTTGCATTTTTTCCTCCCTAGGGACGCCGTGAAGAAATGTTTCTCCGCGTGTCTTGCGTAACATGCGGCGGCCAGTTTTGCAAAGCGTTTGGAGGCCCCGTGGACGGAAGCTGGTGGACACTGTCGTAATATGTTCCAAACCTCTCTCACAGACACGTGCCTTTCATCTTGCAGCCGTGTGTGGCTCCCTGTCCGAACACTTGCGGGTTGCTCTCGGAGGCAGCAGTGCGACCCCAGTCCCAGACGTCTCGCACACAGGAGGAGCGGGTTCTCTGTCTTACCGAGAGGACGCGTCCCCACGCACCGTCTCCTCTCCAGATGGTGTTCCACTGAATTCTCCTCAATAAAACGCGCGTTGAGCAGCAGATAAGCTTCGGGAGCCGGGGATGGCCAGCAGACAGGCAGCCCCATCGGAGATGGCAGTCAGGGACAGAGTTTGGGGGTCAACAGGGGCTTTGTAGACTCGTCCCTGAGCGTAGAGGCCACGCCCCCTGCCCCGCACAGCGCGGATGGTTCTGCCCTCCGACAGCGGTGCGGGAGGGGCCCGTGGTGCCGGGTGGCGGGTGGCGGGTGGCGGCCGGCGGCCTTCCACCTGAGCCTGGGCACTCATGCTGCCTTCCGATCTGCACCTGCCTGGGTGCACACTCTTCCTCTTGGGGTTCTCCGGCTTAGTCCCCACCCCCACGTCTTTACTGGTCGCCCCTGGAATGAGGTTGGGGAGAGAACAAAGCAGGACAGAATCGCTTTTCCTTTTGGACAAGAGCCAACAGGGGCTGAAAATTTTTGCTGTCCTCTGCCACATTTTTTTTCCGTTGTTTATAAATGTTTGCTTTTAAACCGATTTCATTTTCCGTTCTCTCTTGGAGGGGGGCCGGGGCCAGTGGGCGGGAAGACAGCTCCCCCGTGAGGCCAGGGGACGTAGGCACACCTGCCCAGTGACCTTTCGATGGTCCCAGCGTTGGCACCTGAGCCCGTGCTGGACGCACTAGGGGAAGGGAAGACGCGGTGGGCTGTGGGGTGGTCACTTCTCAGCCTGAGGCCTGACCACGACAAAGTGCTTTTGTGCCCCTGATCCTGTCTGGACCTCACACCGCCTGTGACGAAGCAGGGGTTATTCCGCCGTGGGGGCCAGGAAATCACGGCTCAGAGGGGTCACCGGCTCTAGCCAGAGCCACAGTTGGTGGCAGAACCGAGCCCAGAGCCCGGGTCCCCAGCTGCGGTGTCTCACGCTCCACATTTCCCGGCCTGGCCCGGGGCCCCTCTCGTGACCTTCCCTGTCACTGTCAGCCAAGCCGGTGTCTTTCCTAGTACTGACCTCTTTCCACCCCCGTCTCCTGCCCAGGCTCCCTTGGGAGGTCTCCTCCTGCATCTGTCCGTTCCCCGTTGTCCTTTGCACTCTTCCCGGCTGCCCGAGCACCAGAATGTTCTGCCTGGATCGCCAGAGCCCGCGGCTCGGCAGGACTCCCGGTCACCGTGCCGATGGGGTCTCTGCAAGAGCTTTGCCGGGTCCAGCCGCCCTCGTCTCCATGCTCAGGGCTGGTTGCTGACCTCTCTCCCCCTCTGTGGCTGGGACCGCAGACCAGCGGCCGTTTCTTCTGAGCTGGGCGCTGCGAACAGGCCTGATGGGGCCAGAGCCAGAGGCCAGCCTCTCCAGGTGGCACCTGGTCTTAGGCTGAGGTCCCTAACCTGCCTTCAGCCAGGAAAGGGAATTAAACGCCACCCTCTGGTTTCT
>NW_011889022.1:196392-205655 GCF_000151845.1 Pteropus vampyrus | reverse complement strand
CCCCCCCCCGCCTGTCATCCCACCCCGTTTGGGGTTTGGGAGTGGAGGGAACCGTGGAGGGGACTCTTGCAGAGGGGAAAAGTGCTCGCCCGAGGTCACACGCGCGGCCCCGTGCGGCCCAGGCCTGACCGCTCTTCCCTGGACTTGGCTCTGATGGCTGTGCTGGGGGTGGCACTGCCGGCCACATCTGGAGAGTCGGGGCCCTGCGTTTGGCCCTCCCGGCTCCGCAGCCCGTGGGCCTGCTTTTGGGTACTTACTGGCTCACGGCCTCCCGTCTTCTCTGTCCCTCTGTCTGGGTCCTCCAGCTCCTGGCGTGGCTGTGCCCAGGCCGGCTGCTCAGACCCGCCTGGAGGGTCCTTCCCTCCCTCTCCCAGGCAAGCTGTCCGTCTCCAGCAGGCATGAGACCCTCCCCAGTTGAGCATTCTCACTGGCTGGTGATCTCAGTGCTTAGAGCCTCTGTCCGTCACTCTTGGAGGGTGTTTTGTGGACTCTACCCGAGTGCCACCTCCCTTCCATCCTAATCAGTGTATACACAGGTAGCGAGAGACAGAATCTCAAAACGCATCTGAGTACATAACTTGTGGATATTTTCATTAGGAGACAGTTGAGAAGTGAGACAGCTTCAAAGCGGGGATGTGGGGATGCTGGTCTGGCTGCTCCTGGTTTTAGCAGTTCCACGGGGGCGACAAGTGTGGCCGTGTGAATGATGAGACCGTGGAACAAGTTAATGGAGCTGCGGCTCTGGGGCGGTGTGCAGCCAGCCAGCCGCCTCTGACCAGGTCAGCCGCAGGGTGACAGATATTCAGAAATTCTCAAACTGACCTTACGCTTTAGTTTCAGCAAATAACAAATCAGTGTTTAAGGTTGATGAAGCCACTAGATTTTTGCTAGATTTTTGGCATATTTTTTTTTTTTTAAATTTTTAAAATCCAAGATTTTTATTGGTGTGTTCGACGTGCAACTTCTTTGCAGGTGGCGTTTTAAAAAAAGCTAATAGTTAAATTGAACTAAAGTGAAATGTAGATTTACATCTGGGGCCTCGTGGTAAGATGTTAACAAAAGAATTTAAATTTAGAAATCTAGAATTTTTTTGAAACATAAAAAGTCGGTCGGGAGGTTGTGTGAAATTCGTAATTTTGGGAAATTCCGAGACCTTGAGAGTTTGTAGTTGAGCAGGCAGGAAGGTGCTGTGCAGGTGATTTGATCCCAGTTCACTCAAGGTAGGGTGTCTGTTTCCACTTTCTGGCGATTTTCGGTCCTGCCCCAGGTGTGTAGACAACCCTCCCGGGTCCACGGTTCTCCGAAGCTTTGCCACCGGCACTTGGGTTTCTGTGGCGTGGCCTCCCGAGCACGGCCGCCGACCTCACTCCAGGCCTGTGACAAGGTCCAGGGCGGTGACCAGGGGAGCAGCAGAGTCTTTGTTAAATGCACAATGAAATCACGTTCTTCCTGGCAGGAGCCGATAAACTGATCATGGGCTTAGAAATGGTACAGAAATTTTTCTGGAGATGTGAGGAGCTGAAAGAGAAGAGTGAGTTCACCGGATGGGAGAAACAGCGGTTTGAAGCAACAAGTCAGTCCAGGGCATTGTAATAAACAGTAACGATGTATGTGTTCCCGACAGAGCAACGTCACTGCATTTAACAAACAGCAGCGAAAAAAGTCACGGACAGAAGTTACCTGATATAAGTGGGCTGATGAAACCGAATATCCTGTGAGCATGGCTGCTAAGTCTGGTACCTGGGTACCTGGCAGGTGCTTCTGTCTGCCAGCAGGGAGGCAACGGGCCCTGTTCTGAGTGCGGACGAACAGGAGAATCATAGTTTACGCTCGCTCTTGTGGCCTTTCTGCTACGAAAAGTGTTTATTTTGCCTTTTTCAATACATGTGCTTGACTTAGCCACTTTGAACAAGGAAAGGAAAAAAAAACCTTATGAATTCTGATTTTTTTTTTTTTTATGCTGCTTTTGTAAATTCTGATTGTGAAGTCGGGGATGAGGACATACAGAAGCCCATGGGGAATTTCTCTGCCTTCAGAACATTGTGCCTGTTCTCATATGATGAGCTTTTGAAACACTTTGTTAAAACATGATTCCGTTTTTGTAACCGTGGATGCGCAATACATGTTCCGTGCTGCTGATGCATACCTGAGTTTCTTTATAGTCAGAAATACATTGTCGTGTGCTACTTTTCCTACCTTGAGACTGTTTCATACAGTGACTGTTGTTTCCTTTTTACTAACTCATTTCAAAGAGAAAGCATTTTGCTGAAAATGAAGCTGTTTTTTTCCCCCAGATTATCGAAACTTTTTTTGCCTCTTCTCCTTTAATAAATGATAGCGTTATGATCTTTCCTAAAGCTAGTGTTGTCTCTTACTTGTGTTTGTTTTTCCAGGAGTCACTAAACCAAATGAAGATGGTAAGACTGTAAGAAAAGACCGTGTCCTTAATAGGGATCCTTCACAGGTAGCCCACATTGTGTAGGCACTTAAAGATGTTTTTTGAGTTGAATTGATATGTAGTCCTCTCAGATGACTTAGGGATTAACATGAGTCTACGGATGGTTTGGAAGATTTTTTGAAAGGTAAATCAAACGTTTATTTTGTGATATTCCTGCAAACCTGGCTGGTTCAGTCACTTTGCGTAAACTAGGGTTGTCTAACTAGCATAAAGTTCATACTTTCTTTACTATTTTCATGTCTACAGGATTTGTAGTTATGGTCCTTTTTTCATTACAGATACTGGTAATTTGTATCTCCTCTGTTTATTTTGATTAATCTAGCTTGAATTTTATCGGTTACTTCAAAGACAACACAGTTTAAAAGATTTGAACAGACACCTAGCAAAAGATGATACATGAATGGCCAACAAACACATCTAATACGTACTGTGTTGTCATCACATGGAGATGAAAAGCCAGGCAAAATTAAATTCTAGGCTTTAAGGACGCATTCTTAGGTGGCAAAATTACGACAAGCAACGAAGTTATTTGGAAGTTAGGATGGTGACTTTTGGAGAGATGGAGTGGTTAGTGATTGGGAAGGGGACACTTGTGCAGCGGCCTCTGGGGGCTGGTCAGGTCCTATTTCTTGATCAAGTATTTACAAGGTATTCACTCTGATAAATCATTGCACTATATGTTTTCGTGTGTGTACTTTTGTGATGTGTGATATTTTACAATAAAAAAGCCCACTTTGGTTTTGTCGACTTTCACTATTGGTTGTCTGTTTTTAATTTACTTACCTTTATTATTTTTTTTCCTTATACTTTGGGTTTAACTTACTCTTTTTAAGCTGGGAGCTTAAATAATTGATTTTGAATTTTTATTTTTTTTCTAATATGCTATAAATGTCTCCACTGCTTTAGCTGCATCTCAAAAATTTCGATATGTTGTGTTTTTATTTTAATGCAGTTTTAAATGTTTTCTTATTTTTCTGTGATTTCTTCTTTGACCCTTTGATTACTTGGAAGTGTGTTTAACTTTCACACACTTGGGGATTTTTCAAATATCTATTATTGATGTATAGTTTAATTCCATTGTAGTCAGAGAACATACTCTAAATGACTTTAATCCTTTTAAATTTATTGGGACTTGTTTTCTGGCCCAGCATATAGTCTGTCTTGGTGGATGCTCCGTGTGTATTTGAAAATAACGTGTATTTGATGGTGGTTGGGTGGAGTATTCTGTAAATATCAGGTCAGATAGCCCGATGGCACTGTTCGCGTCCGAACCTTACTGATTTTGTCTGCGTCTATGAATTATCGAGAGAGGTGTGTTCATTATGATTTGGATTTAACCATCCTTTTTTTTTTTTTTTTTTTTTTCAGTTAATGTTGACCATGTTGGGTATCTGTCACCTGTCTCGTCTCGCTCTCTCGTCGTCTTCACGCAGTTTCCACCTGTCTGCGTTTCTCCTTTCGCCAGGCTGCCTCCCACGTACCCTTCCGACCTCAGGCTAAGCCTCGCTCCCCTCCCAGACCAGGGCATCATCCTTGGCAGACTCGAAGGTCCGGGAAGGCTGTGTCTGTTTTTGCCTTGTCCCCAGGCTTGGCACCCCACCTGAAGGAGACTGGCATTTCATGAAGGAAGGAGTGAGAAGGACAGTGGCAGAGAGGCAGGCTTTGCCCCGCAGACGTGTTTTGTTTATTCCCACACAGCGTGGACATTTTCTTGTCCTCTGATGCCCGTGGATGGGCACGTGCCTGTCCGTTTCCCCGCTCTCCGAGTGCCCGGCCTTCAGTCGCGTGGTCAGCATGTTTGTGTCCCCTGGTTTGGCTGCGTGAGCGCGTGGTAGATGGACGGTGGGCGGCTCTAGGGAAGTCGAGAATCTCTGAACTTCGTTAGCGGGTTGGACAGTCATGTCCTTACCCGAGGGTTGCTGCTTCTCGCCGTCAGAGACTCAGTGACTTTCTCTTAGACACCTAGAAACTTAGGGCGGAATTCATTTCTGGGTGATGTTTCTGGTGAAAAATCAGATATTTGGGGCTCTGACAAATAGTAGGTTGCCAGTGGGTCTGTATGGTACCACCTTTCAGACGTGCAGAGGGCTGAGCCGTTGGCATGGGGAGGCATCTTCCAAGGCTCTGATGACATCGTATTGGAACTGACCCCAGACATTAATGAAAGAGTAATCCTCCCCAAGTCACCCCGAAGCTAGTAATCCCCAGGGCCGCATGTTGGTGATTAAAAAAGAAAGGCAGAGCAGCTGTCTTTTTGTTCCGTTTAATTATGACCAGGTACCTGGGCCAGTGCTAATTTCCTGGCGGCCTGGAGGTGGGTGGAGAGGGTGTTAGGTTTCTGCAGGGACTCAGTGTGCCGCCGCCGCCGCCGTGGATCCGGCCCGCTGTGTGCCCGGGGCTCCGGGCGCTGATCGGGGAGCGCAAGCTCGTGAGCTCAGGTTGCGTGGCTTTCAATTTCTGCCCTTTCAGTCCAAGCCACGGGCCGCCATGTGCCAGAGGACACAGCGCTGCTATCGGGTGTCAGCTGGCCCGCACCCCTTAATTAGCGGCCCCCACCCTTACCCCCAACCGGCAGCAGCAGGGCAGCTGCTGGACCCGCAAGACAAAACTTCGAGTCACCAGAACCTTTAGCCTCCCAGTCCCATCAGCCGCGTTCAAGGTCAGAGGTCACGGAGCTGGATAGCTGCTTCTCCCCGGTTCTGAATATTCGAGGCGGTGTCCAGGGATGAGGCCTCAGACAGCCCGGGACCTGCAGACGGTGCTTAGAAGTGAGCACGTG
This sequence comes from Pteropus vampyrus, assembly GCF_000151845.1. Taxonomy (NCBI): domain Eukaryota; kingdom Metazoa; phylum Chordata; class Mammalia; order Chiroptera; family Pteropodidae; genus Pteropus; species Pteropus vampyrus. The sequence goes on along the minus strand of NW_011889022.1, from coordinate 200,418 downwards.
GCGAACAGGGACCGCCCTCCCTCCCAGCTCTCCTCTGCCTTCCCCGACCCCGACCGTGGCCCTGCTGTTGGCCCCCGTCCTCCAGCCGGACGCTCGAGCATCATCGTGCGGGCCTTCTCCCTCAGCGGCCACAGCCAGCCGTGACTGACCCCGGTGGATCCTCCTCCTAAACAGCCCTGTTGCTTTATTAATGTTTGGGCTGAACTATTTCTCTCACTTGTTTCTCTTTTTCCTTGTCCTAAGAACTTCCACCCTTAAAGGCAGTTGCGTGTCTCAGGTATGACTGTGCGTGTCTCAGGTATGACTATGCGTGTCTCAGGTATGACTGTGTGTCTCAGGTATGACTGTGATCGCAACCGGTGTCGGTCCACGTGGCACCTAAAATTGTTTCCTGGTGGGAAATACTGAAGTCCAAACCCCATTACCGTTTCCTGTCTCGCCTGATGCTCCGCGTTGCTGGGACACTCAGCGTCTTATGCTTTTCCGCCTTTTCATGGACATTAACATGCCCTCTGCCTGGGACGCGGCTTGTCCTGCGCTCAAGGCAAACGTCCACCTCTTCAAAGCTCAGCTGAGGTGTCCCCTGCTCCGTGAAGCCATCCCTTCCACAGTCCCACTGCAGGCGACTTGGCACTTCCCTCCCGACCGTGAGCTCTCCGAGGTGGGCGGGGGTGGGGGGGCGGCACAGGTGGGCACACCACAGTGTGGGCTGGACGGATGCCGGCGTCGATGGCAGGAGCACGCGCCGCCTGCTGCCACGGGCCCCGCTGGCTGGAAGGCCTCAAAGATGTGTTTTCAGCCCCTCCTAGCACGTGAAACGAGGGACAGCGAGTTATTGCCCAGGACCCAGGGCTGTTCCCGGCCTCCCACTCATGGGCTCCGCGCCTGGGGACCAGCTACTTAACCTGCGTTCCGAGCTTCAACACGCTCTCCTGAGAAACACAGGATCCTCACGCTCAGCTTACAGGATGAAGGGAGAGAGCGCGCACGCAAAGCCCTGAGCATCTCGCGCTCTCAGCGCGACTTCTCAAAACGGTGCGAAACAAATAATCACGGCTGTTGGCAAATATTTATCTAATGGATCCAGCATTTTTATCGAACCATTTAAATCAACAAAAACAGTATATAAGAAGATGGGTTCAATTAAACATGACCCCCATTTTTAAGATGGAATAATTTACAAACCATTAAAAGAGTGTGCGCCATTATTCAGTAACGTGGGAAAATGATAAGTGGTTGGATTTTAAAAAATCAGGTTAGAAAGCAGTCTTGCTAGCGTTGCGTTCACCTGGTTAAAAACGCGCAGGGGAAACACGCCTCCCGTGGCCTCCGCAGAGGCAGCCTGTCTCCTGCCCTCGTTGCTGGCGCTTCTGCCACTTCCCTCCAGGTTCCAAACATCCATTTGTTTTCTCGCTTACTCGCTTTTCTGGTAGGTAGAATTCGAAGCGGCTCCCAAGATTTCTGTCCCCTGGTGGACGTGCCCGGTGTCACCCCTTCCCTTGAGTGTTGGCAGGACCTCTGAGCATGAGGGACATCACTCCTGTGGTTACGTTTCGTCATGTGGCAAAAAGGGCTTTGCAGATGTTATTAAGATGCCTCATCAGGTGAGTCTGAGTTAGTAAAGGGAAGGTCATCTTGGGTGGGCCTGACCTAAGCAGGTGAGCCCTTAAAGAAGCAGCAGCGGATGCCTTCCTCCTGGCCTGGGGGGAGAAGGCAGACAGCCAAGTCTTACTGGAGACAGGTGGCCGCCAGGAGCCAGGGGCCTCCGTCCAGCCAGAAAGAACATAATTCTGGTAACACCCTGAATGAGGTCGGACAAGGACTCTGAGCCTCAGATGAGGTCCCAGACCCAGCCGACACCTTAGCTGGGTGTGTGAGACACAGAGCAGGGAGCCTACCTGTGCTCCGCCTGGACTTCTGACCCGTAGAAGCTGTGAGGTCAGAAATGGAGGTTGTTTTAAGCCCCTAAATTGGTGGTGATTTCTTAGGCAGCGATAGAAAACTAATACGTAGCTGTCATTAATTCAACTGCAGACTGTCTGCCACACCATAAATGCCTCTTATAAAGTCATAGGCATTAGGTAGTTGATCCACTCCCTTTTTCAGAGAGACATCCTTCAGCCCCCCGGCTCCCACTTCAGTCCGGCTGGCTGCTTGCCAGGCAAGCTGCGCGGATGTAGGCTGGGGCCTCCAGCTGGTCTTGGGGCCAGTTCGTGCTACCCTCAGATATCTGGGGAGCTGAGCTTTGTCCCTGTGCCACAGCACAGAGTCGGGAGGTGCGTGTGGATCAGGCTCATGAGTCGGGACGCTGAGGGCATTCCAGGGGGGCCCCGTGGTCACGGTGAGCGTGTGGGCCGTGCCCGTGGTTGTACACGGTCCTGTGATTTTGCATAACCAGGAGTTTTGAGGTGTCCGGCCCCAGGAGGTGGTCCCTGATGCCTTTCCAGAGGTACGTGTGTAGTGCCGCTCCGAATCACACATACAGGCGGGAGCATGTAGGCTTCGGATCGGATCCCTGCTCACACTCGTCACAACAGTGTCGGCTGGTGAGGACGTTTGGAGAGGCACGAGTTTGGGCTCCGCCTCCTCCGGGATGTGCCCACCTCCTTCTGCGTCTGTTAGGAAAATGCACCGTGTTTGATGGACACGCGTGGTCCCAGTTTCTGGTTGCTTCATCAACCCTAGCCCGCTGTGGACGTCTGTCCTTACGACGTCCACACGTCAATGTCGGGGCTCTCCTTCGCTTTCCTCCCGTGTCCCCCGTGTCTGGGGCTCTCTGCTGCTGCTGTTTCTGCCTCTGCAGGCTGCTGCTTTGTGGGATTACATCGCGTGGGGCCGTGGGGCCATGTCAGAGGTCTTGGTGGAGAGCAGCCATGAAAGCATCTGTCCGCTTTGCCAGGCCCCGTCACAACCATTTTCAAATCCCATCTTCTTAAAGGAAAAAGTATGCATATACGCGTAAGTAAAAAATGTCTGAGCTAAGCTTGTTGGCAGAGGTCATCTCTCTGGGTGCTGAGAACATGCACGGCTTTTCCTGCTCGTGTTTTTCCAAAATTGTCTACGGTAAGATGTTTAGTAACCAGAAAACAGTTATTCAAGGAAAACGATACATAGATGTATTAGTCGAAGCATTTTATATTAGATTCAAATCCAACAATTAGGGTGAATCATATGAAATTCCCCGTCCCCCCGCCCACCACGGAGAGCAGAGGTTGAGTATCAGCAGATCCATATGGCCCAGTCTGAAACACCTGATGGCATACGGATCTCGGCGGTGACAGCCTGGGAGGGGAGCTGCTGTTTAGACAGGCGGGCCCCAGGTCACGAGGGCACAACCATTTCTGGCCATGTTTGCCCGAAGCCATTGCGTGCACTGTTCTCCGCCAGTCGTGTTTTTCTGGGGTCCACGGGCTGAAGAGACTCACGTGCTCACCGAGTTTTCAGGAAATCACTGTTTTGGGTATAACCGATAAGAAAAAACAGTATTATTTCCTCCTCTTCTCCCTCGTTGCTACGTCCAAAACACTTCATGTACCTCTGTATTAGAATTCCCTGAGCCTGTGCTTTCATCTCTGTAAAGACGGGGCCCCTCATCCTCCTGGTATTTACGTTTAGAGAACCAGTGTTCACGGTGTCACACAGCGTTTTCCTTATAAAGATGTGTGGGGCACGTTTCCCCAGGCAAATGGCTTGCTTCCGTTTTGGGAGCACAGCGTAACGTATGCCAGATCGTGTTTCCCCTCTGTGCACTGGCCGCTAGGAAGCTCAGAGCCGCACTCGTGCCTCAGTTCCGAGCGGCGCTCTTTGGAAAGCCCCTCTTAGATGTCCGCGGTCTTCGTATTAGTTTCTTCTTGCCGCTGTAACAGGTGGCACGTGGCCTCCGCGTCCCAGTCAGCGGCCCCGCCACCTCCTAGTTACTCACCTCGGATCCGTGGCTCCTGCCTCCCGCTCATCCCCACACCGAGTCCCTCGTGTTGTTCCGGTCCTGTCGTCTTCTGAGGTGTATCTAGAGTCCAGTCACGTATT
>NW_011889022.1:193067-195577 GCF_000151845.1 Pteropus vampyrus | reverse complement strand
TGTTTTGGGTATAACCGATAAGAAAAAACAGTATTATTTCCTCCTCTTCTCCCTCGTTGCTACGTCCAAAACACTTCACGTATCTCTCTATTAGAATTCCCTGAGCCTGTGCTTTCATCTCTGTAAAGACGGGGCCCCTCATCCTCCTGGTATTTAGAGAACCAGTGTTCACGATATCACACAGCGTTTTCCTTATAAAGATGTGTGGGGCACGTTTCCCCAGGCAAATGGCTTGCTTCCGTTTCGGGAGCACAGCATAACGTATGCCAGATCGTGTTTCCCCTCTGTGCACTGGCCGCTAGGAAGCTCAGAGCCACACTCGTGCCTCAGTTCCAAGCGGCGCTCTTTGGAAAGCCCCTCTTAGATGTCTGCGGTCTTCGTATTAGTTTCTTCTTGCTGCTGTAACAGGTGGCACGTGGCACGTGGCACGTGGCCTCCGCGTCCCAGTCAGCGGCCCCGCCACCTCCTAGTTACTCACCTCGGATCTGTGGCTCCTGCCTCCCGCTCATCCCCACACCGAGTCCCTCGTGTTGTTCCGGTCCTGTCGTCTTCTGAGGTGTATCTAGAGTCCAGTCACGTATTTTCGCGGCCACTGCCACCACCACAGGCTAAGCCACCACCCCCTTTTGCCCGAACCACAATTACAGCCTCCTCATTTGTCCCTTCAGCTCTTGCCTTTTACTGGTCTGTTCTCTACGAAGCAGCCAGGTTTTTAAAAACACAAGGCACATCGTGCCATTTTCCAGTAGTTTCCCGTGTCACGTGGAATAAAATCCAGGTTGTCACCATTGCTTATCAGGCCCTTCTGGGGCATTCTCTCCCTCCTCCCTCCTCCCCCACGTCCTGGCCCCGCTGGCCTCCCCGTAAGTGGCCCGGGCCCTGCTTCTCACGTGGGGTTCCTCTGCCTGGAACTGCCCCCAGCCCCAACCCGACTGAGTCCTCGTCACCTTTTTGGTCTCGGACGAGCTGTCTGCTCCTCAGAGAAGCGGCCTCGACCTCGGCTCCACCCCAGCCGTGCACGCGTCTGTCTGCCCACGACGTCCCGTGAGCCACAGCCTCCGGGGACCTGGCCCCGTGCAGAGCACTCAGCCGTTTACGTCGCCTGCTTCTCTCCACTGTCCGCTCCGGGGAGAGGCGGCCGTTGCTCCCTCCGCAGGACGGGTGCGCCAGGAGCGCTCGGTGCCTGGAGGGCGCCCGTGCGTGTTCAGTGTCATCCTCACGGTGACCGCGTCTTCCCTGCCTGACTCTATTGTCCGTCTGTGTGGATCTCCTGATGTCCTGTTGCAGCCAGAGAAGAGCCCTCACCCCCAGGGAATGCTGGGTGCCTGCGGTGTGGCCGGCTAAAGAGACGTTTCCAGCAGCGTCTCCCCAGGAGACGGGGTTCCACCCGCAGGCCCGAGCGGCCGTCCGCAGGGAAAGCCGGGGAGCCTTTCCGGGCCAAGGATCCGGATCGCTCTGTGTGATCGTGCGGAAGGCGTATTTTTACTCACTGGGGCAGAGTCCTTCCTTCGAGAGAGATCGCTAGGAGGCTAAGTGACTTTTCTCTCCCTCTGGCTAGGGGTGGAGATGAGGAAAATTGGGGCTCTGGATCCTGACGGGGCTGGGGTGGGGGGACAGGTTCGGAGCTCTTGTTTGTGGGAGGTGAGCAGGGTGTGGGTGTGTGTCGGGCGCCTCGGGGAAGAGGGGACCAGTAGGGGACACCGCGAGAGGAAGAGGCCCTTCGCCCCTTCCCGATCTCTGCCCCTGGAGCGTGTGGCACATGACGCGCTCTCCTCCTCTGGTCCAGCGGTGGCCTCCCTTGGCTCAGCGCCTCGGCCTCCGCGCCTGCCCCTTCCTCCCGGGCCGGCGGGGAGCTGAGGGATTTAGGTCCTCAGCCGGGTCAGGGGAGCCGGTGTCGTCGCCAAGTCTGTCGATTTTCCCAGGACCTCTTCCTTAGAGGTGGCACATGCCGCGATTTGTACACAAACATGATTTGCCTGATTGTTGCAGTCGGGGCCCGGAACAATTTTAATTAACGGCAAAATGGTCCTCAATACACCGATTAGACCTCTTCAGGTACAACAAGATAAAAGCCTGATAATTTGGATGAAGTACTGTTCTTAAGCGGTTACTCTGGGCACAGCAGCCAATGGGGAAGCGGGCTCCCTCCCACCTGATCCAGTGAGTAATTAAGAGAGGGCTTTTTCTCCCCCCCTCCCCTCCCTCCACCCCCCTCCCCAGCTAAAGCTTAACAGGTTGGTGGCATAATTTGGAGACTTTAAGGGGTGTCATGCTAGGAGCTTAAGCAAGAGCCAGGCGCCTTCTCTCCAGCTCCCCAGGCACAGTCCTCTCCCGGGCAAGTGAGGCCAGGTGCGCCCCGTCTCCCGGCCAGGTTCGAGGGGCCCGTGGCCATGAGTGGGCTGGGCACGCAGAAGACCAGCGATGGCACCGTGTCTCGCCTGCTCAATGTGGTGGAGAGCGAGCTTCAGGCAGGGAGGGAAAAGGGCGACCCCACGGAGCAGCAGCTGCAG
>NW_011889022.1:178463-193017 GCF_000151845.1 Pteropus vampyrus | reverse complement strand
GATCGCTCTGTGTGATCGTGCGGAAGGCGTATTTTTACTCACTGGGGCAGAGTCCTTCCTTCGAGAGAGATCGCTAGGAGGCTAAGTGACTTTTCTCTCCCTCTGGCTAGGGGTGGAGATGAGGAAAATTGGGGCTCTGGATCCTGACGGGGCTGGGGTGGGGGGGACAGGTTCGGAGCTCTTGTTTGTGGGAGGTGAGCAGGGTGTGGGTGTGTGTCGGGCGCCTCGGGGAAGAGGGGACCAGTAGGGGACACCGCGAGAGGAAGAGGCCCTTCGCCCCTTCCCGATCTCTGCCCCTGGAGCGTGTGGCACATGACGCGCTCTCCTCCTCTGGTCCAGCGGTGGCCTCCCTTGGCTCAGCGCCTCGGCCTCCGCGCCTGCCCCTTCCTCCCGGGCCGGCGGGGAGCTGAGGGATTTAGGTCCTCGGCCGGGTCAGGGGAGCCGGTGTCGTCGCCAAGTCTGTCGATTTTCCCAGGACCTCTTCCTTAGAGGTGGCACATGCCGCGATTTGTACACAAACATGATTTGCCTGATTGTTGCAGTCGGGGCCCGGAACAATTTTAATTAACGGCAAAATGGTCCTCAATACACCGATTAGACCTCTTCAGGTACAACAAGATAAAAGCCTGATAATTTGGATGAAGTACTGTTCTTAAGCGGTTACTCTGGGCACAGCAGCCAATGGGGAAGCGGGCTCCCTCCCACCTGATCCAGTGAGTAATTAAGAGAGGGCTTTTTCTCCCCCCCTCCCCTCCCTCCACCCCCCTCCCCAGCTAAAGCTTAACAGGTTGGTGGCATAATTTGGAGACTTTAAGGGGTGTCATGCTAGGAGCTTAAGCAAGAGCCAGGCGCCTTCTCTCCAGCTCCCCAGGCACAGTCCTCTCCCGGGCAAGTGAGGCCAGGTGCGCCCCGTCTCCCGGCCAGGTTCGAGGGGCCCGTGGCCATGAGTGGGCTGGGCACGCAGAAGACCAGCGATGGCACCGTGTCTCGCCTGCTCAACGTGGTGGAGAGCGAGCTTCAGGCAGGGAGGGAAAAGGGCGACCCCACGGAGCAGCAGCTGCAGGTCATCCTGGAGGACGCCCCGCTCTGGCAGAGGTTCAAGGAAGTCACCAACGAGATGATCGTGACCAAGAATGGCCGGTGAGTCTACCCGGTGCCCCGCTCGGGCCGGCAGGGCTTGGCAAGGGAGGCGGAGCCCCTGGGACACTGAAGGAGCGGCCGCCCTTCGCCGGGAGGCGGCGGGGTCTGATCGAACGCGCGAGAACAGCCGCACGGCTTTCCCCTGCCGGCTCGATCCACGTGTCCGACATCATCAGAGAAGTGGAGGGTGAAGCCACCTGTCCTGTGTGTATTTTAAATGGAGAAATTCTGAGAATTTTATGCTCCCTAAACATGAACTATAAGTGGGGGGCGGTGTGCCCTGTGGGTTCAGGAAATGTACTCAAGTGTCAGAAAACATCAGTTTCTGGCGGACGGCATGCCTCGGAGCACCCCGAGCCCCAGCTCTGTTCACATGAGGTGGAAGGCAAGTTTATCTGGAAGCCGGGTGCGTTTTTCCTCCAGCGTAGCAAACTTGCCAGAAATCTCTGACCATTCGAAGACTGGGGATGAAAGGGCAAATCGAATCGTTGCCTCTGCCACCGGTCTGCTCCGGGTGTGTGTGTGCGGTGCGTGTGTGTGCGGTGCGTGTGTGTGCGGTGCGTGTGTGTGCGGTGCTGGGGAGTCGTGGCTGCCGAGACCGTGGCATACTGCCTGGGCGCGGGGGGAGACGCCTTTTTTTTTCCCCACTGCAGCAAATCAGGGGTTAACTGAACTTGATCTTCGTTGGCATTTCTTGGATTCTATTAAATCCAGTCCGCTAAGGGGCCGTCAAGGTAACATTAGAAGCTTTCACTTCGTAGAGGAGACACAAGCGTTTTGAAAGGTAATTTTGCGGCTTCCCGCTTGGCCAGACGGGCTCCCGACGTCCAGCCGGTGCCCACTGGGCATCCGGCCGCCTGGCCGTGAAGGGGCAGAGCAGCGACAGGCGTTTTCAGGAGGGCTGGGTTTGTAGGAGCGAGCGCCCTGGATGGAGAGGGTCTGTTCTCCGGGAGAGGAAGGTCGGGGCCGGCTGGACTTCGGACAGGCTTTTGTCCTTGCGCAGAATGCTTCTGTTCCCGATGTCTCACTGTCCCGTTTTGGAAGCAAACGAGCCATTCCTCGCCTCTCTGGGAGCATTACGAACTCGAGGGCGGTTACACGACATTCAAGTGCTTTGCAAGTGACAGGTGTACCAGAAATGAGGGCATTTCGGTTCACCGTGATCGTTACCGGCCGGGGGATGCCCGCCTCGCTTGATCTTTATATTTCTCGCTCACATGGGGCCCCTTCTGATTTCACATATAGAATTTATTTCTTTTAATATCTGTAACTGTAGTTACGCCTGTTGCTACTCTTGATCAGATGTATCCATCACAGGTTTTTGGTGTCAAACGTTTTTAATTTCGAAGAAACGCCCCAACTTCTTGAATGGATTGTTTCCTTTCGAAGATGGAAACATTAACTGTAAACATTTTATGGGGTCTGATAATAGGAGGAAATTCTTGCTTATTATTCTTTGTACTTACTGGGTAGTAGGTACACTAAGACTTAGCCCCGTACTGTTTGGCTGTCAAGGTGGCTATATATGAACGTAAAATAAGGACAGTCACCAAGTAAAAACATAGTTCATTCTGGAACCATTATAAAATTCAATTTAATCATATGTCACATTGACATAGACTTTCTTGCCTTTTTTTAACTCGTGTAAGTTTTCCTCATATTTAAAATTCTTTTATGTTTATGGGCGTTTAATGCTAAGTATGCGAAAACTATTCTTTGTGGAAGTCTGATGTACTCAACTTGGTTTCTTTATTATCTGTGGAGGTTCTGCTACTGTGAACCAAATCTCTTCTCGATTCTTGTAAAGGTCTCTGAGCCCTTTTGGGTCCAGATTTATTTTGCCGGAAGATAGAAAGCTCCCTTTATACGTCAGATAACGGAGGAAGACGAGACTCTAAGAGACTGACGGGTTGGTGACGAGTGAGTGTGGCCTGCGGTGACTCGGTCTCTGTCACAGATCAAACCGCAGCGTGTCACTGGTCTTGGTGGAGACACCTCTCCTTTCTCCACTGCCCCCCTTCCACCCCCTGTACCGAGTGCAGACCCGCTGTGTCTCCCCCTTCCACCCCGTCCCTGTCCCCCTGGGCCTGAGGCAGGTGGACGTGTGGCCTGACCCGTGGAGAATGGCACTCCTGGGGTCGCACCCCCAGCCCCGCCCTGTCACTCACCTGGCCGCCTGCCCGCCCTGTGGACGGTCCGCTGACTTTCCTAAAAGCCGCGGTCATCAGCTGTGCACATGGGGTCTCGTTCCGCGCTGCGGCAAGTTTTGAAATAGCTCAGGACGGGCAGATGGAAGAATGAAAGACCCGTTCTCGAACGGAGAGCCGTTTGTGAGAATAGGAGGCTCGCCTCCGACGCGGATCCGAAGTAGTGAAGAGGATTTTCCGGGAAGACACTGACGGGCCCCACGACGGGGAATCGGGGGTTCGCTCCGCCCCCCTCTTCTGTCTTTCCCCGGTTTGCCGCACCCTTTCCCCCTCCTCCCTCCTGTCTTCCTCCTCCTTTCTTTGTTGCCGTTTAAAGCTTAGTTTCCCACATTCAGTCGTCTTTCAGATGTGACAGTGACAATCAGAATATCTCTGGAGAACTCATCTGAATCACCTCTAGTGCATCCAGCTCTCAAAAAGTATTTCCTTTTCTCTCCATCCTAGGAACTTCTCTTTTAGGTCGCACACACACACACACACACACACACACACACACACACATCATTTGAGGCTTCAAAGGCAAATAAATGAAATCTCTTGTACTTTTTGTTTTCACGACGGCAACATCCTCATCTTCAGGAAAAAATGCTCTATTTCGGGTGTATTTCCATGCAGTTAAGTAATTTTGACTTAATTTCTATTAAATTCGCCTTGAGCAGGTACACCTGTTTGTTATCACGTGAGAGATGCGTGGGGATCACAGGTGAATTTGGCAGCAATCAAAGGTGTTGGTGCGGTGAGCTGACATTCAGTCTCCAGTGAGCCCAGTGCAAGAGGGGAGAAAATCCAGGTCGCACTTTGGGCACGTGAATATCCACGTCCACGTCCACGTAGCCCACGGACATTCTCCTCCGAAGTCATAGTTGCCCTGTGTGAGGACCACGTGCATTCGTGTGACCTGCCTCCAGCACACACACACACACACATTCCCGAAGCTCTGATGAGTATTTTGTGAATGTTACAGCTGTGCGGGGAGGTGGGGGCAGCTATTCGCGAGGGACTCGTACTGAATTTTGCCCTTAACCGTCTCCGCGGTGTCCTCACCTACAACATCTGCCTTATCTCCTCGCCTTTTCCTTCTGCAAACCTCACTCCTCACGGCCTCCTTCAGCCCTGCCGGCTCAAGGTCCCATGTCAGGGAAATGAAATCTGGAAAACCAGCCTCCTAGCAAAGCAACACAGAGTTCACGGGCAAAACCCAGCCACCTCGAATGGTCTGGGCGGCGCCTGTTCACCTGCCACGATGCCCCGCCCCCTCTCTGGTTCCCTCCATCAACCTCTCCATCTTCCTCTTTCTGAGGTAGGGACTGATCTACGTCTTTCTAAGCCCCTCAAGGACATTGGGGTGCCTCTGTGGTTAGTCACGCCTTGGAAGGGAAAGGGGGAGAGTCGACCCAATTAGAAGTGCGGCTCATCCCTGGAGTCAGCCTGGGTGGTGAGTGCTGCTGCCAGGTACACACACACACACACACAGAGCATCCTGGCCGGTGAGAGGCGGGGGAGCTGGGTGTGGCAGGGTGAGCAACAGCCCCCGTTACGGGCCTTTGACTTTTATGAATTCCTCGTTGGCCTAATGGAGATTGAAAGCACGTAGCATCTCTCAGTTCATTCATACGGTGATAAAAACAGCTATGAAATTCTTGGCAAACGAAGTACCAAGGAGAATAAAGCAGCGAGCTGTTCCACAACTCTTCAGGTGCGCCCTGTGAGCCAGGACACGGGGACCTCTGCTTTTTTGATTAGTAGCTTTATCATGATAATTCATGTACCGTACAGTTCACCTGTTTGAAGTGTATGATATAATGGTTTTTGGCATAGTCACAGAAGTGATTCCAGAACAAATGATTTTAGAACATTTTCATCGCCCCCGAGTCCCCCATCCCACCAACCCTGGCAACCCCTAATCTGCTTTCCACCTCTCTGTGTAGATTTGCCTACTTTAGACATTTCGTACAAATGGGATCATCCAACATGTGGTCCTTTGTGACCGGCTTTTTTTTTTTACCTGGCATCACGTCTTCACGGTTCACCCACGCCGTAGCATTTTTATGGCCCGATAATGTTTCGCCGCATAAACATACACCACACGCGCGTGTTCATTCACCGGCTGATGGATTCGCGCGTTTCCACGTTTTGGCCGTTAGGAGAATATGCCGCCACGACCATTTGTGTTTTTGAGTTTGAGTTTCGCGTGGGTGCACGCTGTCCTTTCTCTTGCATACGGACCCAGGAATGGAGTCGCTGGGTCACAGGGTAACTGCATGTCACTGGCGGGAGAACTGCCAGCTGTTTCCCAGAGCGGTTGGCCCTTTTCCCTTCCCACAGCGGCGTGTGCGGGTTCCGGTGTCCCCACATCCTCCCCGGCGTCACCGTCCGGTGTCCCCACATCCTCCCCGGCGCGTGTCACTGTCCACCCGCTTTGGCACGGCCGTCGTGGCGAGTGTGAAGCGCCGTCTCACTGCGGGGTGGCCTTGCGTGTCCCTGCTGGCTCATGACTCTGCGTCATCGCGGTTTCCCGTGGCCGAGCTCTGACCAGCAGAGTCGGAGGTCGTGCCCCGGGGCCACTGTCTTTGCTGTTCCCTTGGCGTGTAGGCGTGTTTACGTCGCTCCTTTCTGGCCTCTGCGTGGCCCATTTCTTCACGTTAGTTAAGTCTTGGCTTTAATGTCATCCTGGACCTACCAAGGTCCCTCTGGAGTAGCTCCTTACTCCTTAATCCCCCTATGCGACACACCCATTTTAGTTCCTTCATGGCACATCTGTACCCTAAAATTACACAGTAAAATAAAAAAATGCTGTGTACGATTTTGCTGGCCGACTTCTCCGTCACAGCGTTGGCTCCGCGGATGAGACGTCGGGTCTGCATTTTCTGCCTCAAATCCGCACCCAGAGCAGTTCCCGGCGTAGAGCAGCCTCTCAAAAGTCCCTTGTTAAAGGAGTAAATAATCCTCTCATAAGGCGTTAAGATTGAGGAAAGCATCGAGGGGCCTTGCCCTTTCATCGCGGTATGCCCATATTTATTTTCTAGAAGAATCAAAAAGGAGAGAGAGAGCGGAAAAAAAAAAGGCAGAGGAAAAGGATCCCCAGTCAGTCACCCCGTCTATGAAACGGGCATAATAGATCTGCCTCCTTGGGGGCGAAGCGAGGCGTCGACGAGGCAGACGTACACTGAGTCTGAAGTGCGGAGTGAAATTCAGTTTCCGTTAGCTTTTGCCATTTGAAACACTGTGCTGGTTTAGATCATCTCTCAGACCTCACGTCAGAACTGCATGAAGCTTCTCACCCCTCCCGCCCCGGAGATTACAGCTGTGCCATCGTGCGTGATGCCGTGTCGTGGCCCTGGCCGTGGAGTGTGGCACAGGTGTGTGATGGGAGCTGCCTTTTCTTACCTTTACCTGTGCTACGTATCCTTACTGAGAAAACTTCCTGTCTTCTTTAATGCGTGAAATGACATCAAGATGTTGCTAAAGGGAGTTGAGTCTGATTTAAAAAATAGATAAAAATCCTTCTATTGAAGAAAGAACATAAGAATGTGCCGTTGGATGCATTGAGATGACACGGGCAGCCTCCCTAGGGGGAAATCATCATTTTCGTTTGCATGAAAGTGTAAGTCCTGTCATTCAGTGGGGGGAGTGGCGGAGCGAGGGACGTGATACTCAGGTAAGACCTGGATTTGGGATGCGTCCTCTGAAGCGTTGTTTCCATAGCAACTGCAGTCAGTGTCTCCTTGAGGCCACCAGCACAATGGGACGGAGAGACGGGCTGCTGGGGTGCGAGGGGGAGGACGAAGCTGTCGGGGGCAGCCCTTTCCCACAGGTAACCCCAAAGCCGAGGACCTCTGTGCAGATGACTGTGATCCAGCTGGAGAATCAAAACGGAAGTAGCATAAAAGATTAATTTACTCTTTTCTTGTGCAATAATCATATACCATCAGATTCACTCTTTGTAAGTGTACAGTTCAATAGTTTTTGGAATATTCATAAAATTGTGCCATTATCACAGCTATAGTTCTAGAACGTTCTCACCACCCTGAAAAGAACCCCGGAGCCTCAGCAGGCACCCGCCTTCCGCCTCGGAGTCTCATCCCCGGAGAGAAAAGCAGAGGGAGGCGGCTCTTGCCCACGGGGCGGGAGGGGGGCAGAGCCCATGTCTTCTGTGTCGCCCACATCCAAAGTCACTGCCCAAGGTACAGGCCTAGAGCAGGAGCGGAGCCGGGCCGGGGTGGGGCTTGGAAGTGCCGAGGACGCGGCCACCTCGTCGTGCGGCTCGTTACGGGCGGGCGGCAGGAATTCGAACTAAGCGCGTCCCGTGAATTCTCCCAGTGACCTCAGGAGGCCGGGTGGGTGGGACGATGACATCGAGGCTGCCGTGCGGGGACGAGAAGTCTCTAAGGCAGGGCGTTTAGAAAAGGGGGGGGGCAGAAACAACCCCACTGCGCTGGAGAGGGAGTGGGAAAGGAAATGTCGACGAGGTGGGGTGAGCCTCGGAGAAAACAATCCTGCTGATGTCCGAACCCGAGAAGCCCGTGGAACTCACACTCAGGAGACCGGACGCCTGGGTGGCTCGAGTCCACGTCTAGATCCGTCCCTGGCCGTCTGTCGGTCAGCTCCTTCCTCTTCCACATGTAACAAACGCCCATTCCACCTCGTCTCAAAGCTGCGCACCTCCGCACCCAGCAGCACGTCCTCAGGGGCCCTGGCGACCCGCAGCCGTGTCCACTCCTGCTTTGACGCTGCCGTCCCTGGCCTCCTTAGCAGGGGGGCCATTCCAGCCTTCCCGGCTCATCGGAAGCACACGTCCTAGAGTGACCGCCCCGGCCCAGCTCCCTGGCATAACTCTCCTTAGTTATTTTCTTAAAAGCTGGGGCTACTCGAGACTGGCACATCTGAAGCTTCGTGTCCTGTGACTCGCCCGGGGATTCTGAGAAAGCCCAGCCTCTGATGGAGTAGGTCTGGCTCGCGGGCTGAGGTTCTGCATCTCTATAAACTTGCAGCTGATCCTGAGGCTGCTGGTCCATGGACCGCTGTGAGTTGCGAGTGTCCGGACTCCGGGTTGTTAGCTTCCCAATGTGGGGATTCGGATTTTAACGACACACAGGGCAGCATGGGGGTGGGGGCGGGGGCGGGGCCGGGGGTGTGGACCTGGAAACCGGGTCCTCTGAGGGAAGAGTGGAGCAACTTAGAAGGTTTGGTGAAGGAGTAAACCAAGGGGAACTGGAAGCCTGGCGAGGTGGCCTCCACATCTCTGCCGGCGTTGTTCTAGAAGGTGGGAGAGGGGCGGGTGAGTTCAGAGGAGCGGCTCTCAAAGTGTGTTCCTCGAGCGCAAGCTCCCTCGGAATGCTCCGGGAAAAGACAGGCCCCCTGCCCTTCAGCTCAGAGTGTGCACAACCCCGGATCTCTGGCGCGATGCAGTAAAGGCTCTGAGAAGTCCTGCGGGAGGGGAGCTGGTCTAAGGTGAAGCCAAGTCCCCGTCACTGAATTCACCGCGAAACCACGTTTGCGCTTTCTGTGCCGTTACTGTTGCTCAGAGCGAGTGTCCTCTGTGAGCCCAGGATGGGCTGCTCGGTGGCCTCGGTGTGCCAGTCCAGTATCTGTCAAATCCTGGACAAACCTGGCCTCTGGTTGTGCACTGGGGCTTCAGGTGCTTATGACCGGGTCAGTGGTTTTCAGACTTTAGAAGGGAGTGCGACAGAGTAAAGTAAGACCCTGTGTTCAGTGCGTTTGTGAAAACACACTCTGGAGCGGGGTGGGGGGTGGGGGGTGGGCGCTGGCCCGGGCCCTCTCCCCGGGCAGGGTCTGCACCCCCCACCCCGAGGCGCTCTGTGGGCGGGCGGCCCTCACTCGCTTTCTGCCTCTGTTTTTAGACGGATGTTCCCCGTTCTAAAGATCAGCGTCACCGGGCTGGACCCCAACGCCATGTACTCCCTCCTGCTGGACTTTGTCCCGACGGACAGCCACCGCTGGAAGTATGTCAACGGGGAGTGGGTGCCCGCAGGCAAGCCAGAGGCCCCCGGCCACAGCTGCGTCTACATCCACCCGGACTCGCCCAACTTCGGGGCCCACTGGATGAAGGCGCCGGTCTCCTTCAGCAAAGTCAAGCTCACCAACAAGCTCAGTGGAGGGGGGCAGGTGAGCCCGAGCAGGCTGGCGGCCGGCAGCCCCCCAACACCGATCAAGGAGTATGGAGAGTGCATTTAGGCAATTAGAGGGGTCCTCACCGACCTCTTCTCCCACAGAAGCCAATTATCCCCCGGAACCCAAATGTAAACAGGAATAAACAGCTCTTAATTGGTGCTTTCAGTTTTTAATGGACTTGCCCATGTCAAGAGAGCGAGTGAGTGTACAGTAGTTAACTTAATCACCAGCCCTTTCAGAGTCTGGTGCTGTGTGTGCTGCTTTTTACCCGCCCGGGAGGGAGAGGTCTGTGGGGACCGCGTTTTGTTGTTCCCTCTCCCCGTTTTTGGTGTAAGTGGGATGTTGGCAATGGACAAATACCTTAATCAAAAGCTGCTCCTAAATGAAATAATTGCTACCTCCACTTGGGCATTAGGATAATTATCAATAGAAATTGAATCAGCTTTGGGTTTTCAGAAAAAGAAAAAATCCAAACAAACCTCAAAGGAAGGTTTTGTTTAGGGTCTCCCATTAGGGTCTGTAAGATTTGGGGGCTTTTTCCTCCTGTTTTCTCTGGTAGGATTATGAATACGAGGGCGCAGGGTGAGGTGTCATTTACTTTGTATAAGGTAGATCGTTTGGGGGGGATTTGAGGCAAAGGCCCGCTCCCCGCTTTGGTCAGCCTCTGAGCCTCAGTGTTTGTGCCCCTTCCCTGATCTCTGCCACCAGCCTGCTGGACGGAGGTGGTCACGGTCACGGTCAGGGTCACGGTTTAGGAGGGGAGGCGGTCCGCCCACTCTGCAGTATTCAGAAGGTTCCAGTTCTTTGTTAAAACAGGAAACCGAAGGGTACACTGTTACCACCTCCCAGTTTGCACAGCACGAGACTTGGAACGAAGCGTTGGTTCGCAGTCCAGGGCGGGTTTTAGGGTGTCAGAGGTCCTCCTCTTTGCACTGTCCCAGTGGAAAGCAGCCGTGGGCTCTGCTTTGAGAGATTGAGGCTCCTCCTGTGAAGAAAATACGTTCGAATGGGTCAAAATCCGCATCATTGTGCTGAAAATAGGGAGAGGAGAAGGGAAGCCAGGGCTCTGGCGGACACGGAACAGCTCAGGAAGCCGTCGCGGGCCTCCCTGCCCGCCCTCCCGCCTGCTCCCCGGGGCTTCCTAGCAAAGGCCCCCAGCCCCAGGGGGTGGCGCCCGCTCAGGCGACCGAGGGTTCACAGCGCGTGGCCCTGAGTGGGCGGGCGCCCAGCTCGGGACTCGCCAGAGGTGGCGGGAGGTGCCCGTCGCCCGTGAGCCCAGGCTGTGCATGTCTCGTCTCTCTCTCCTCCTTCCACCTCGACAGATAATGTTGAATTCTCTGCATAAATATGAACCCCAGGTGCACATCGTGCGTGTGGGCGGTGCCCATCGGATGGTGATGAACTGCTCCTTCCCCGAGACCCAGTTCATCGCCGTGACCGCCTACCAGAACGAGGAGGTGAGTGTGAGTGTGAGCGTGAGCGTGCGACTGTGTGTGAGCGTGCGTGCGTGACTGTGTGTGAGTGTGCGTGCGTGACTGCGTGTGAGCATGTGACTGCGTGTGAGCGTGAGTGTGTGTGAGCATGTGACTGCGTGTGAGCATGTGACTGCGTGTGAGCGTGTGTGACTGCGTGTGAGTGAGCGTGTGTGACTGCGTGTGAGCGTGCGTGCGTGACTGAGGCCCAGTTCATCGCTGTGACCACCTGTCAGAATGAGGACTTGAGTGCGAGTGTGTCAGTGTCACCTGGGGCGGTGACGGCACAGGGTCGGCGTGACCAAGCTGGGAGGGAACCAGGTCCGGGATCCAGGTGCACTCGGGGCGGGGGCACTGGAGAGGCTGAAGGGAGGGCAGCCGCTAGCCACTCCCTCTCGCCCTGTGCCAAGGCCGCCGGCACCTCCTTCCCCGGTGTGACAGGCGGGTCGTGAACCCCGCACAGACCCAGGGGCCTTCGCTTCTGGGCCTGCCCAGAGCCAGCGCCCCCCTTGGGCCACACACTGCGGGGAGGGGACCCGCCGTGCCCCCCTTGGCTTTGTGCGGTGGGATCCGTGCTGCGCACTCAGGCCTCATCTGTCTGGCCTGAGACCCTGGTTCTTAGGGCCGAGCGGCCAGCAGGGTGCTTAGGCCAGCCCTCTGCTCCGGGGGCTCCAGGCCTGCCGGCCATCAGAGCACCTGGCCAGACTTAGATTCCTTTCGATTTAACTTAAAAACATTTTTAAAAGTTGGATGAGTATGTAGATTTATGATGCACGGAGTACACACAGAAGGAGCACGTTAAGCGAGTATTTGGGCACCGTTTGTTTATTATGTGGGTTTTAAAAAAAAAAAAATCAGCATGTGTTACCTTTAAAATTCAGCAAGAGAGAGGCTGGGCCATGCACGTCTGAGTCCTGAGTCCGGCTTCTTCCCACCGTTCCTGGGCCAGAAAGAGGGGCCGTCACGCGCTTTCCTGCCGCCAGAGGGCAGCAGCCTCGGGCGCTGGCTGCCGTGAACACTGTCCGGTGCTTACTTGCTCGGCTTGCAGATGTTGGTTGAGTTTTACTGCACTTGCACGTTCTGAATACTGGAAATACTGCAGTGAGTGAAACGACTGAGCCTGTGTCCTCGGGCACTTACGTCCCAGTGGGGGAGAGGAAGACCGAATATGTGTCGTACGTCTCTCTCGTGTGCCATTTATGCATTATCTATGTCGCATAGATGACACATGTGTATATCGGATGGCTCGGAAGAAACAGGAAGCAGGCTAAGGCCGGGGGAAGAGGGACAGAGGGTGGGAGTGGTGGTTTGCATTTCGTGCCAGCACGGCCCCACGGGCGAGTGGTTATTTTAGAATTAAGGAGGCGATGCCAGACAACTCTGTCGGGGAGGCGGGCTCTCTCTGAATTAGTCTCCGCTGGGTCCCCGGTGACGAGAGACATGTGACGTGTGGTAGGTGTTCGATAATTGTTGAAACTGAATGAATGAATGAATGAAGGAAGGAAGGAATGAATGCTCTGTGCTTTCCTGGCTCGCTTTCAGTGAGTTTGTCTTTCTCACCACAGGCCGCGGTAAGATTTTCTTTACCCGAGACAGTGCGACAGTGATTTTGTGCAGACACGAGCAAAGACACACGGGGAGGGAGAAGGGGGAGGTGGTCGAGTTTATCCCGATTTTGCGGAAATTCACGGGTGAAGCTAAAGGGCTCGCTCGGTCCGCGCACGCGTGCTCCGCATCCACTAACACGTCTTCTCTTCGCCAACGTAAGATAACGGCTCTGAAAATCAAGTACAACCCCTTTGCCAAAGCCTTCCTGGATGCCAAGGAAAGGTGAGTAGAGCTGTCGCAGTGCGATCTCGTGAACGGTCTTCTGCAAGCGTGAGATCTGTGATTATCCGGAGGGGGACTAGACCGGCCGCACGCGCTTTACCTTCGGTAGAAATGCGTTGTCGGTATTCAGTCCGATCTTTAACCAAATCGACAGTTCGGTAAACTCAGAATTATCTGTTCCTCGTAATAGAATTCTGACTGGTGATGCCTTATCAGCTGTTTGACACAGATTCCCGAAGGTGGCCCAGCCACGCTAAAAAAAATCATTAAGCGATTTAGACCTTTAAGAGTTCACTCTGCCGCTCCCCACCCTCACCCCTAATACTTCTGCATAGTATGGTTTCGATAACTTTGTTTTTTTTTTTTTTTAAACTACATTTAGCCTAGGAAAGGTGAGTCATTCACATGAGTAATTCATAAAGGTGAAAGAGTCGTATTTTTCAGGTCTGAGCAAGAGACTTCTGGGGTGTGAATGACAGCTCTACTCTGGGCCAGTGACTTCATGTCTCTGTGTCTTTCCTTCCCACTCCAGGAAAAAAAAAAAAGAATAATGGTACTTACCAAGGACTTCTGACAAGGCCTAGAGTATAAATGTGGTCCCCTCGGAGGGTTCAGACTTTATTGCCTGAGTTGCAAGTCTTTTGTTGATACCCCCTCAAACTGTCTAATCGCTCCTTTTCATCCTAAAGCCTCTGGCTTAGCGGACGGGTGTTCATAATGATGCTGCGAGAATCTGTCCTATCAATATGCGATTTAATTTTAAGGATGTAGAAGTAGCATATATAACTTTTTCAGATGACCCAAGGCCTGAAGATCTGCTAATGTCAGGTGGCAGAACCTAGATTCAGACGAGGGGAGGGTGGCCCACTAAAAAGAATTTAGGACTTGGAGTAAGAGGCCCTGACTTCGAGTGCGAGCTTTGCCGTTTCCTGCGTGGTTGGTCTGGCCTCCGTCAGCTTACGTCTCTGAGAGCCGCTTTTGCGGTCAGCGAAACGGGCGTGGGAATGCTTTCCTTGGCGGGTCGTTGGCGGCCCCGGCGTATCAGAGGTGATGCGGCCCCGAGGTCCTCTGCAGATCTTAGCCGCTGTTAGGGTGGCTTGGACTTCGCCATGCTGGGGCAGCGACCACAGATGACTTAGATAAACTAACCGGGAGTAGCTGTAGAGATGGTAAAATGGGGTGGCGTAAAATTGCAATTCAAAGCACAGTCACGCGCGGGTCGGTAACGTGCCCGGCAGGGAGGGGAACGGCGGGAAAAACGGCGTTTGACCTTTCGAGAAACGCATCGCTCTCCGAAGAGACTTGGCGCTGGGCTCGTGCAGGCAGCTGGACAGCCACGGTGCGTTTCGTTGCTCTTCCAGGAATCACCTAAAGGATGTCCCGGAAGCTGTCCCCGAGGGCCCGCACGTGGCCTGCTCTCACCGTGAGTCGCCCAGACACCGGGTGGGTGGGAGGCGCCCGGGGCTTCCCCGGGAGCCAGTCGCGACCCAGCAAGTTATCGCTTCCACTCGAGACAAGTTTATGTCCCCCCCGGGGTGCCCAGAGCGAACCTGCGTTCCTGGGGGCTCCTGCGAATTGTGGGCGAGAGTCGAGAATGGAAGCGATGGGTGGCTTAGGCTCCAGGGTTCGGGGTTCGCGTGAGGGAGGCTAGGAGCTCTCAGAGCTGCATTCCGGGCGTGTCCCCTGCCTCTCCTCTCTGTCCACTCCCGCCTCTCTGTGTTGGGCTCATCTGCTCTGAGCACTCGCTGATTTTCCAGTTGGTTGCCACTGCAC
>NW_011889022.1:175278-177108 GCF_000151845.1 Pteropus vampyrus | reverse complement strand
GCTTCCCTCCTCTTGCTCGGGGGGGAGAACCTTCCCGCCGAGCAGAAGCCGAGAGGCCGTCGTTCCTTCTGTGTGACCGTGTCAAACTTCCTCGTAGCTGTATTGATTTGTGCACCACCGAGCCGCATCTGCAGCTGACACTTCCTTCTTAGAGTGACTCTTAATTAAGTCGGAAGCAACTTAGCCTTTGCGTTTCTATTCACTTATACATTCAAATCGTCTTTTTAGAGAGCTACGATTCCAGTGTCCCTTAAGAGGTTTCCCAAACTTCCAAATGACCTGTCATCCATCTTCGGAGAAGCCCCCTGGGCCACTAATATGGAAGTGGGGTGGAGGGCGGTGTCTCTCTCCACACAGGCAGACGCTCAGAGTCATTCGCAGACGTAGACGTGGCTGGTAACCTGATTTCTGATGTGGTCTCTGTCTTCTTGTCTATTCTAGTGGGAGGCTGGATCTTTTCCAATCCGGATGGAGTGTGCGGTGCCGGAAACACCAATTACCAGTATGCCGCTCCGCTGCCTCTGTCCGCTCCCCACACCCACCATGGCTGTGAGCGCTACCCCGGCCTCCGAGGGCACCGGCAGGCCCCCTACCCTTCTGCATACGTGCACAGAAACCACTCTCCCTCAGGTGTGTGGTTCTGCCAGTTAACAACCCGGGGCCAGGGGTGGGGTTGGGGGTGGGGTAGGGGTGAGGCTGGGGCCGGGGCCAGGGCTGGGGCTGGGGCCGGGGTTGCGGCCGGGGTGGAGAGAAATGGATAAACAGCTGGTAAACAGGTGTCTGAGGCTGGAGCCCCGTTCATCTAACGTATGTCGTATCATTGTGTGTTGTTATTTTAATGTTTGGTTTTTCGTGCTAAGCCGATTATGTAGTTACAGCATCGTCAGAGTCTTGTGATTCTTCCACGAGACACCGAGTCTGCTGGGTCCTAGTGGATGCGAAAGGCCACCGTCCACAGTGCCGCAGTCCTGAGCGGCTCCAGGCTGCGTCCCTGAAAGCTGAGCTCGGTCGTGGGGTCGGAGACCCTCCGCCCATAGCCTCCACGTGGCTGGTTTCCATGGCGACGGTGCAGGGCCAAGTCCGGGGACACTGGTCCCAGCACTGAACAGCTGTTGGGACGGTCTCTGGGGGCTGGGTCACTCCACACCAGGCTCGGGCTTGACTCAGTCGGAGGCGTGCAAACCCGACCTCGATAATTTTTGCAGTCTGATTATTTTTAAGTTGACACTGTCGTCTGCTTTCTTCCTCACTGGCTGCCGCCTTGTCACCCTCGGCCCAGTGTGAACCCAGACCTTGCCTGGAGTTTGTACGAAGGGAGGGAGACATGACACCACGGGCCGATGTCTCATTCAGGTGTTGAGGGCCGGCCGTGTTCCAGGCTCTGCCGTGGGCAGAGCAGCTGTGCCCTCACAGAGAGTGTGCTTCGCACGGGGACACGGGGTTAAGTAAAACGGATTCGTATGGCCCGTGGCACGGCAGGTGGAGGAGGGTGTTCAGGCCCCGCCTCAGGGACACCTGAGTCTGCAGAGGGCTGTCCTGGCCTCCAGCACCATCTGTCCCTGTGCCCCTTCGCCTGGTACTGCTGGTGCCTCCGCAGCTGCTGCCAGGAGGGGAGAGAGTGTGGCCTCGTGAGCTCGGATGCCCAGGTTCTCGAGAAAGAGGCTGCATCTTAAATAGGGGGACTCACGTGCACGTGGAGGTCTGAGGAACGTTCTGTGGGACACGCGAGCCAAGTGCTGTGGGGACGGAGGGAGGGGCCGCCACACCTGCCCAGAGCGGCTCACGTCGAAGTCCGGATTTGAAGGACGCATAGAAGGGGCGGAGGTGGGG
>NW_011889022.1:173513-174468 GCF_000151845.1 Pteropus vampyrus | reverse complement strand
CACGTGGCCGACATCCGGAACCCTAACCGCCCCCCGCTCTGCTTCCCTCGGAAAGTGCCTACAGCTGTCGCCACCGCAGCATGAGCGTGGCTGTGTTTTGGCACAGGGTGGTGTCGTTGGTCACGGCCTTTCTATGTTCTTTGTGCCCCGTCAGCTGAACTCTTGTTTTTCCCCAAAGTGAATTTGATAGACACCGCCAGCAACAATCTGCAAGTGTTCCCCGGAGCTGACGGCTGGACGCCCTTTTCCCCCGCACCCCACGCCAGCATCCTGTCCGCACCCCACGCCAGCGGACCCATCAACCCAGGGCCCAGGTAAGGCCGACACCAGCAACCTGCTCGTCAGGCCCGGGGCGGACATTAGCCCTGGAGATAGATGCAGGTGCCTTTGTCCTGGGCTGGCTTAGTCCAAGCTACTGTCCTGACTTCTAAGCCACTGGGGGGAGAAGCAGCAACAGGCCGGACCTTCGGCTCCTGGCGGAGGGTGGTGGGGACACACCTGCTCCGTCACGGCCTCTTTCTTTGGTCCCTTTTGTCACAAACCAGCCAGAAACACCATAAACTGCAGATGGATAACAGGTAGAGGAGCATCAAAGGGGAAAAGTGTAAATACACACCGAGAACCCAAGACCCTCGACGATCCACATTCCCACGAGCCGCCCATCCTCACGGGATGGATTGCGGGTGCCTGGCCCACAACCCAGGCCACAGGGCTAAGCGACCCCCCCTCCCCATAAGTCTCTCGCCAGACACCTGGATCCAGTTCTGCCTTCCGGGACCCAGTGGTGGCTCGGGGTGCGGGGGGGGGGCCTTGGGGTCTGGTGGACGTGGGCGTGTCCCAGCTCCGCCTCCCCCGGCTTTGTGCCCGGGGACGATTTTCTCAGCCTCGGGGAACTTCAGCTTTCTTATCTGCACCATGGAAATCATATGAGCTCCTCTCGAGTTATGGTGAGATC
>NW_011889022.1:163715-170821 GCF_000151845.1 Pteropus vampyrus | reverse complement strand
TCTGCCGTGTTCTTTCCGTCCTTCTGTCTGTGCTTAAGCAACGGACGTTCGTCGAGAATCTTCCTCGTGCCCTGCCCTTGACTCTCCGAAGATTTCGAGAAGGCCGAGCTGCCTGCTCTGTGAGATGACGCCCAAGGCCACGGCTTCCCAGCCTCCTGCAGCCTGGAAAGGATGTGGCCACAGGGCTTCTGCTTTGAGAGCGAGAGAAGCTGCACCTCACAGAGCAAAGTCAGCAAGAACAGAGCCGAGTGTGCGATAGGCAGCGTGCCCTGGGCCGAGGACGCGGGGCCGTCTCTCTCCCTGGCTCAGAGCCCTTCGACGGCTCGCCAGCGCCAGCAGCAGGAAGTCGCGTCTCCTCGCCACGAGGACGGATGTCCTCTGCCGTTCAGCCTCAGACCTCTCCAGCTTTAGCTCCTTCCGTTACCCTTCAGTGTCTTAAATTCCAGCCACGGCGGACGTGCGCCTCGCTCCTCGGCACCGTGCCTGGCTGTCCCCCGTGCAGTCCACTTGCGAGCACCGCGCGTGCCCCCTGCATCGAACAGCCGACCCGCCCGCAGCCTCGCTCTGCCCGCTCCCCGCTCCCCCCCGGTTTGCCTCGGTC
This sequence comes from Pteropus vampyrus, assembly GCF_000151845.1. NCBI lineage: Eukaryota > Metazoa > Chordata > Mammalia > Chiroptera > Pteropodidae > Pteropus > Pteropus vampyrus. The sequence continues at coordinate 170,220 of NW_011889022.1, read as the reverse complement.
ACAGGGCTCGCCCCCTTCTGCCTGTATTTTTCGTGCCTGTGTGTGTGTCTCTCTCCCGCTAGACCGTAAGCCCCTTGGGGCGAGGCCTAGCCTTGTCATGCCTACCGCTTCCAAGTCTGTGCCTTGCCCATCGTAGGTGCCCAATAAACATCGACTGAGTTAAGTTGGTATGAAGCGTGTGTGATGAAGGGACATGCGTGGTGGGACTCGCTGGGGGGCAGAGCTCAGAGTCACGCGTCTGGGGCAGGGTAGTGTGTCCGTGTGGCCGCTCGGGGACAGCCCGTGACAGCTGGTTCTCAGACGGTGTGGGCTGAGGTGGCCACCCAGACACTAGTGCTGGGCTGCCTGCCGGGGGTCGGGAGTACAGGTTCCTGAGCTCACCCCACACCTGTTGGGCCAGAGGCCCTGGGGCCGGAGTCCAGGGGTCCGCACTTCAAACGAGGGCCCCAGACCGCCGTCAGAGCGAGCTGGGGGACGGCCCGCTTGCAAGAGAGAAACGGAACGACAGATTCTCCAGAAGAAGCCTCATTTCAGATAAAAATTTCAGCCTCTGCCCCAGCCAGGGTCATTGCCGTAGCCGAGGAGCAAGATCCCTGGCTTTCCTTTGCCTCCGCTGCCCACCACCGGATGTGCCGGTGCCCGGGGCCGGGGTTCGGTGGCCCGGGTGACGCGTGGGTCTCCCGGCATCAGCGTCACCCTGCAGTCCCTCGACACAGGACCCTTTTGGCCTCCCAGTCCCTCTGCGATGCCATCGAGGCCATTAAGATGTTAATGTATTAGCGTCTCTAAGTTGTAGAAAGTGTCCCTTCCTCGCTGGTGGGCGTGGAGCGCCTCGTGGCCTCCAGTCGCCCGGCAGGTCAGCACAGGCCTCTTCACCGCCCCTGCAGCGTTGGTAGCAGGCACGGGACTGCTCGGCCAGTGCGACGAGGTCTGCGAAAACCTGTCTTCAGCCTCGTGCTTTCTGCACCTCCCCCAGCCCGGAGGAGACAGGAGACGGGGCCCAGAGGCCCAGAGCAGAAAGAAGCCGATGACCTTCGTTCTGTGTTCATTTTCTTGCTCAGGGGAGTGGGGCCCTCTGCAGAGCGATGACTGACGTTAGCTGGGTCGGGGGCGAGTCTCGCAGGATGCTCGGCTTGGAGCCTGGATTTCTAAGCCCGCAGTGTTGGCCGCCGGCTCTGCAGAGGGGTCTCTGTCTGGCGTCGGCCGCGCAGCCACTGTGTGTGCTTTCTGGTGTGTTCTCCGCGTAGTCCGGGCGAGGCTCTGATGGGAGGGGGCGAAGCCTGATTGCTTTCATCAGTCGAGCAAACGGCAGCGCCTCGGGTGTGTTAGTGACACGGAGCCTCTGATGCCGTTTCCTGCTCGTGCACCTTCCGTACCCGGCTCGTTACAAACGAGAGCGGTTCACTTCAGGGTTTTAGGCTGTCACGGGACATTTAAGAGAAACATGAATCCCACCTGAATAGAAAGTGATCTTAAAGGGAGGGGGTGAGGACCTCTTAGCTCCTCCCTCTACTTGTTGGCTGGGATGTAGGTGTGATAACTGGAGCTTGAGCAGTTATCCGGAACCACGAGGGGGAAGCCACAATCTGGAAGCTCGAAGGAGTCTGAGTTCACCATCCTCTTCGACCCATCCTATCAGCCCTAAACCCCTTTCTTTGGGGCTTGGTTTACAGAGACAAAATAATGTCTTGTTTAAGTCAGTTATTTGGGGTTTTGTGTTATCTGTAGCAGCTAAATCTATCCCTAATTTTTACAATGGCTTGTGATTAAAGAAATTAAATCTCTCTCGATATGCCTATTCTATGTGCTCTTCCTGACTGTCGTATTACGATCGAGTGCTTGGGTCTAGTTCTTCAGTTTGCTGAGTGGGCGGACCCGCACTCAGGAGAGATTTCCTACTCAGGTGATCGGTCTGAGTCATGAGAGCGTCCTTTCGAGGTCTCCATTTGTACCTTTGGCTTGTCACCTGCTGTCCTGGTTCCTGTAGCTGCATCCCAGCCACCTCAAGCACGGTGGCACAGAGTAACACCCGTTAGTGACGCCGTGGCTTCCACTGGACAGGAATTCAGAGCGGGTACCGTAGGGTTGGGCCGGCCTCTGCCCCGGGGACCTCAGCCGAGAACAACCGGAGGCTGGACGCTGAAGCCTCTGAGGGCGTCCCGTCACGTGACCTTCCGCTGTGGCTTCCCAGCTGGCTGGGCCATTGTTAACACAGCCCCCCAAGTTTCCGGGGGTCCTGCTGGTATTGGCGGGTGTCCTCTCTCCTGCCATCAGTGTGTGTGTTGGGGGGCGTGGTACAGATGGCTGCGTAAGAGGCTCCTCAGTGAAAACCGGAAAGAGCGCGTGCCCCTTCTCGGATTCTCTTATTTATTAGAAATCTGTCGCAGGCCACAGGGGAGGAGGGGACGTGTTTGCCGAGCACCCGCATTTGGTGGCTGGTTTCTTCACAGGTGGCTGTAATGTCTCTTCTCTCTCAATGTCCCATCATCAGCTGTTAAAGGAGGAAACTCTGGGCGACGTTTCTTTCCCCCAGGAGACATTCAGGGGAGAGAAATCCTGTCTCCTGCCACCCTTCAGTGCTTTTCCCCACTGACCCTTTGTTGGCAGGCCTTGCCTGGCCCACCCCACACGCTCCCCACGGAGCAGCTTTTAAGATGCAAAATAGGCTCTTACAGCCTGTGAAAGTACTTTTGAGAGAAAAGGGTGTTTGATTTGGAAAGGCACCGGGACCTGTATCATAAACAGAAGGGGAGGCGGGGTGGGGCCGAGCAGACGTGTTCTCAGAAATAAAGCGATCTTGGCTGGGTGAGAAAGAGGCAGGAGGGGGATCTCCGAGAAGGGGGCCCACATACCAGCCCTCGCCCTGGGATGGAACGCTGAGGAGGGGGTGGTAGAGCCCCCAGATGCGTCCTAGGAAACACGGGCCTGATTCTAGCTGAGCCACGAGCCGGTCTCCCTCAAGGTGTCCTCGGTCCAGACGGTCCTGAAGGACGCAGGTGCAGAGCCCGCGTGTGGCAGACTCATTCGCCCTCGTGGCAGAGCAGCCGCAGGTGTGCGCTCATGGAATGTGGGGCGTCCCCTGGAGAGCCGGTGCAAGACTGACGGTCACTTTCTCTCCCTCGCCAGTCCCGGGGGCGGGCTCAGAGCTCTCGGGGGACCGAGGAGCCTGGAGAAAGTCACAGTGTCCATTTTCCTGCCGCATCTTCCTCTCCAGTTTTTCACCAGAGGAGGATCTGGGGGGACCCGCACCGGATTCAGGTGGGAGAAAGATATCTCTAGAAAGGTCTGGAAGTGGGAGGGGGTGCTGGGTACACCGACCTCACCCCCCCCCCCCGCCCCGGGTCATGGAGTGGAAGGGCAGGCACCCCATGTCAGCCATGGCATTTCTCTCTGTGGCTGTGTGTGGTCGGCCTCCTTAAATCAGAGTCCAGCCCTTGAACGGATCCGAGCCAAGCCCGTGACCCAGGATGAGGCCCTGGAGCCTGCAAGTTGCCATCCACGGACCCCGACTGGTAGTGTCAGCAGATCCTCGAGCACGGGGTCCCTGCGTCTTTAGGCAGCCACCTCACAGGCCCGACACCGGGTGGCAGCAAAGTGCCATGCATCCATCCCAGCCCTGCGTCCTGGCTGGCTTCTGACGCACGACTTACAAAAAGAAGTGATGCTGCAGATTTTCCTTAGAAACAGCTCCCCATGCATGACTGGCCGCTCTAATGAGCGCCATAGCGATAACAGGCATCCTCAGAGCGAAAGCCGCCTACCGAATAGAACGGGCAAACAAAACAGCCCGCGGAAGCAGGCCGTCCTTTCCGAAACGCCTCTGAGAATGCCGTGCGATTTGGTCCTGATGTTTTGGAGCTGACAATTCGACGTCGCACGTGTGCAAGGACAGAGTGTGTGGTTTCCGAGGCCCCTCTTCCTGGCAGCTTGGCAGCTGGCTCTGGAGGAGGCGGTTCGGCCGCTTCAGTGGCTGCAGGGCCTCTAGTATTAATGAGCATCTTGGAGACAATATATGGCTCTCTGGCAGATGTCGAGATCGACAGGGATTAGCTCAGGAAGAAGAATCCATCTGCTTCTAAGGCAGAGCCTTCGGGGGCGGAGATGACTGAGCCCATCGCGTGACACAGCCCTGTTGCAAGCTGCATCCCAAGGACAAGTGGGGGACAGGTGGGGAAAACGAGCACTCTGCTAGCGTCCAGCACACCCAGTCCCAAAGACCACTGGCCCCCACCAGCCCGCTCCCCACTCCCGCCCCCACACACTGCTACCCCATCAGGATTTTCTGTTGTAGAGTCCTGTCGAAGTCCTTTAAGAAGCCAGACCGTTTCAGCTGAGGCTGCTACACTTGCAAAAGCGACCTTTGTGCAGACAGAATGAGAAACCCAATGTTGCCATCTGTGCTGCCGTGTTGACTTTCTCAGCTTTCAGGGTCCTCCTGTGACTTCACTGAGACTGGGGACACAGCCCTGTGTCTTAGGAACCTGGGTGATGGAGAGAGATCCATCTCCTGGTCATCCCGGGTCAACGGACCAGTTATCCCACACGATGCATTTCAGGCTCATCTTTCTGAAGGTCGCATATTGCCTGAAACCCCTTCTTCAGAAGGCCTTCCTTGATTAATGAACAACACTTGGCTGGTAGTGAATCCCCTACATTCGAATTCTACAATTTTTTTTCACAATATCACCTCCCCAAAATGAATTTCTTTGCTTATAGTATCAAGGATTTCCTGGTAAATTTGTGTATGTTTGCTAGGTTTGCTCATAGTTTGCATTTTCACTGTTTCCAGAATTACTGTATCCCAGATTTCTTTCTACCAGAGGGCAGGTGATGATGGAAGGCGAGGTGAGCCTCCTGCGCCCTGGGCACTCTGCAGGTGGCTGAGGCCCAGCCTGGGCTGTGCAAGACTGGAGGGCTCCCCGGCCCAAGGCCCGCAGGCGGGGTGCGAGCTGTGCATGTGGGTTTAGTACAGTTTAGGGCCACCAGGATCTGAACCCCGCAAGGGGCCACGAGAGTCTTTGTTAGAGTTTGGGGCCCTTGGGGGAACATGCGATCTGCTTAATTCCAAGTTTTCAGCTAAGCAAGGGCACATATTCTCCCTGCAGGCGGAGCTGGAGGCACTTCAACGCCGTGCCAGGGCGAGGCCGGCGGCCGGGCTGAGAACCCTCCACGGGAGACACCTGGGGGCCTCTGCGGCTGCAGCTGGCCTGAGTACCCTCCACGGGAGACACCTGGGGCCCCCGCGTTCGAAGGCCACGCGGGGGCTGGCTGTGCCTCCGCACCTGTGCCTGGGCGCGCCCAGAGCGGGTGCGTGGGCCCCGTGCGCGTGCGGCCTGAGGCTTGTGGGCTCCACAGCCGGGCCCGGCCCAGTGGCGGGGGTCAGAACAGGGCGGGCGCCGCGGGAGGGGGCTCCCCAAGGCGCACAGGCCCACAGGGAGCGAGGGCACACCCTGGGAGCCCCCCAGGCCGCACGGACACACGGGGACCGTTTGCGGGCGCGGGTCCCCGGGCTCTTCGAGGCCCTGGAGGTTCCAGGGTCCGTCGCTGCAGCTCCTTGCACCGAGCTTGGCAGCCACAGGCCCGCGGGCAGGTGAGTACTGCGCGTGCGCGGGCAGCGACTCCCGCGCCGCCAGGTCTGCGGGGAGCGGGTGAACGCCGTCGGAGTGGTCCCTTGGGGGCACAGGGCACCTCCTGCTTGCACCCCTGGCCCGCCCAGTGGCGCTTATTGCCCCTGAGGCTTGATCCAGGGAAACTCGGAGGGTCGGCTGCAAATGCGGTGTGGCTGTGGCGATTTGGGGGTGGGCGAGCCCCTCCCTAGAGGCGGCTCATTTTCCAGGCTCCGAGGTTTGTATTCTTTCTATTCACGTCCCTCCACCCCCACCCCATTTGACTAAGCCCGGTTATTGCCTGTTTAAAAATGTGGTGTTTTGCATGTGTTTTGGGGGGGGGGAAGAAGGCGTCTGAGAGCCACAGTAGATGCGTCCAGCTCCGTCACCCCAAGAGAGGCAGCTGATCTCAGTCTGCCCTGCCTTGCACCTTGCTCTGTCCTCCCGGCTCGGTGATGTGTCAAACAGGGGCCACTCTTTTTTGTGACCTTCAGGAAGACAGGGAAAGCCCTGCTAAGCACTTGCAGGACTAGCCCAGGAAGGCAGGGAGACGATGTTGGAAAAAGAGGGTGACTATTTTCAGAAACTGGGAATCCAAGGGCAAAGTAGATGCTCAGCATCCACTTTCATGGAGAGATTCAGTCCGGTAGCTTCAGTTTCACGGAGGACGACTCTCGTTTGGGCCGTTCTAAGGGACACTTCGGTGTCTGCCACTAGGGCAGCCCCACCTTTGACGGGCGGTTTAACCTCCCAGAGTCATACGAGATGGCTTTTAAAATGATTATTTAAGTCTAATCCCAAACGTCTTTACGGTCCCTTGCCTTGATAGTGTATTTTTCTTTCTGTAAGAAGCAATTCTGATGTGGCAAAGAAAACGCAGCAGGATGAGAGAAACTTTA
>NW_011889022.1:160887-163010 GCF_000151845.1 Pteropus vampyrus | reverse complement strand
CGGGACTAGCCCAGGAAGGCAGGGAGACGATGTTGGAAAAAGAGGGTGACTATTTTCAGACACTGGGAATCCAAGGGCAAAGTAGATGCTCAGCACCCACTTTCATGGAGAGATTCAGTCCGGTAGCTTCAGTTTCACGGAGGAGGACTCTCGTTTGGGCCGTTCTAAGGGACACTTCGGTGTCCGCCACTAGGGCAGCCCCACCTTTGACGGGCGGTTTAACCTCCCAGAGTCATACGAGATGGCTTTTAAAATGATTATTTAAGTCTAATCCCAAACATCTTTACGGTCCCTTGCCTTGATAGTGTATTTTTCTTTCTGTAAGAAGCAATTCTGATGTGGCAAAGAAAACGCAGCAGGATGAGAGAAACTTTAATAACATTGTGAAAATTGCTTTCAATCCTCCCACTTGGCATAACTATTTTTTTTAGCCTTATCCTGCTTATGTACACATATATCTACTTAATTGCAATGAATCTGAATATTATTTTGAAATGTAGTATATTTATTTAATTTTATACTATGTGGTTTTCTTCACGTTTTTACAGACTTTCTATTATAATTTTAATTTCTGTGTAATAGTCAATCTCGTTCATGCACCAAGATTTCTTAAATCCTTACGAGACTGTTGGACTTAATTAGCTTTCAACAGATACTTTTGAAATCACGATGTAGGCCTGGGACTGTGCAAGGCTGTCATATTTAAGCCTCAGTGAACAGCTTTCTGCCCCTGTGTATTTTTTTTTTCTCTGTATTTTCAGGTTAACTGCCTTCAAGAGGGTTGACTAAGCCCAAAATTGTGAATTTGTCACCTTTGCTTTGCATTAACCACCCAAAACGATTGCACCAATTTATCTTGTGACAAGCAGCAAAGGAGTCCACTGATTTTTACCAAATGCCCACCAGCAGTTTTTACTTTTTTTCCTCCCCAAAGGCATAATTTCATTCCCCACAAAATTCTACAATGGCCGGGAAAGTAGGGCTTAACTCCCCTCGGTCACCTATTCTCAGGCTCTGCTCACGTAACTAGCAGCGGGGGTCATAATCAGTTCATTTTACATCCCTTCACTGCAGGAGGCATCTCTTTTTTCCCCTTAAGTCGAAGGGAAATGTTCAGCCTTTGACTCAGATTCATATCTTTGCTTTAACACCTCCGATAAGTTCCTTGAAAACAGACCATATGAAGAGAGAGGTGAGCTGGTGGGGGGTTTTCGGGTGGTGGCGTGAAGTTACACAATGACAAAACAGACCAGCACCAAGTGGGTGGGGGGTGGGGAAGCCAGGTCTAGCACCTGGCGTATGGGCTTGCCCCACTAGCGCCCCCACTCAGGGTGCTGTCTGCAGGAGGAGCTTTGAAAGAAAGGGAGAGAATGTTATCCTCGTATGTACAGGAAAGCATGGCAGGGAAAGGTCTTAGCAGAGAAAGCTTCTAAAAAGTGCTGAGCATGATAGAAAAGGTTTTTGAAATCTTGTTTGGATCCAGAAATTCTCACTCTGCAGAGAGGTTGACTCAAGGTGAAAAAAAATTAATCTTCTCTTGTGATTCTTTTATGTTTATGCATGCTTCCTTTTCCCCAGTGGATTCAAAAAAGGGTCTGGTGCAAGTTTCATTTTCTCCAGAAGGGAGAGCAGAGAAATACAAAGAGAGAGCCTGTCTCCACGCGGGCAAGGCAGTGGCAAGCTCTGCGGAAGAAACATGTGGATGTGAGTTTAGAGCTTTTTGCAAAAAACACTAAGAAATCACAGTGAGCTGCAGGCAGATAAGCAAGCTATTGACACAGATCACATCCAAAAACCCATTCCTTAGCGATTCTGAATATTTTGAAATGGATGCAGTGATAGCTTCCTATGGAAAAAAAATAAAAGAACATCATCTAGCTTTTTAAAGCAGGGCGGCTCATTTGCAGGCTTGGGGAAAGCTGCAGATGTAGTGTATTGCCATGCGTGCTAGCCGGTTTACTGAAGTCTGCTGCATGCGTTCTCGGTGAAGGAGCGTGTGATGTTTGGACGCTGTTCTTGTCAGATGTACCCAGATCTGTTGGAATAGACAGTACACTTTCTCAGCCTGTAGGATGATCTCTGGTTGAGGAAGAATACTCTGTCCTTGACCTTGGCTTTGTCTT
>NW_011889022.1:158765-160837 GCF_000151845.1 Pteropus vampyrus | reverse complement strand
GTGAAAAAAAATTAATCTTCTCTTGTGATTCTTTTATGTTTATGCATGCTTCCTTTTCCCCAGTGGATTCAAAAAAGGGTCTGGTGCAAGTTTCATTTTCTCCAGAAGGGAGAGCAGAGAAATACAAAGAGAGAGCCTGTCTCCACGCGGGCAAGGCAGTGGCAAGCTCTGCGGAAGAAACATGTGGATGTGAGTTTAGAGCTTTTTGCAAAAAACACTAAGAAATCACAGTGAGCTGCAGGCAGATAAGCAAGCTATTGACACAGATCACATCCAAAAACCCATTCCTTAGCGATTCTGAATATTTTGAAATGGATGCAGTGATAGCTTCCTATGGAAAAAAAATAAAAGAACATCATCCGGCTTTTTAAAACAGGGCGGCTCATTTGCAGGCTTGGGGAAAGCTGCAGATGTAGTGTATTGCCATGCGTGCTAGCCGGTTTACTGAAGTCTGCTGCATGCGTTCTCGGTGAAGGAGCGTGTGATGTTTGGACGCCGTTCTTGTCAGATGTACCCAGATCTGTTGGAATAGACAGTACACTTTCTCAGCCTGTAGGATGATCTCTGGTTGAGGAAGAATACTCTGTCCTTGACCTTGGCTTTGTCTTGTTCAAGAATTCCATGGCTTGACTGAAAGAAAGAAACGTTTTATGACCCAGCAGAGACAAAGCTCAGAGGAACCTATAGCAATGACGACAGGAACGAGATTATTTCGGTGACCTGAAATAATAGGCTGAAATTAACAGGATGAAGTTAAAACTTCAGAGATTTAAAAAAAAAAAAAAAAATTGTCCAAATCTAGAGTGAGAACTGTTCCTGGGGAAAGATCTAGAAGTAATGATACAGCTGCTGGAGGGATCCTAAGAATTCAGAAAGGTGCAGAGTCTAGATCGGGGTCCTCAACCCCCGGGCTGTGAACCGGCACCGGTCTGTGGCCGATCAGGGACCGGGCCGCACAGCGGCTGGTGAGTGAGCGAAGCTGCATCTGGATCTGCAGCCGCTCCCCAGGGCCAGCATCACCACCTCAGCTCTGCCTCAGATCATCAGACACTAGGTTCTCATAGCAGTGCCGGTCCCTGGTTCCAGAAAGGTTGGGGACCGCTGGCCCAGGTGACATGTGTGGAGACGTCGGCTCGTGCACAGCCACTGCAGCACACTCAAGCCTGGGATGACTTTGAGTCACCAGTGTGGTCAGAGCAAACCACCAGCAAACAAAACACAGAAAGTAGGGGTGTTTTAAGGATATGTAGATATCTCAATGTAATAAAATAGCGCAGAAATGTATGTATATCTGTTTTTATGCCATTACTGTACTATTTTGATGATTGTAGTTTTGTCATGTGGTTTGAAATTAGGGAGTGTGTTACCTCATTCTTTCTTTCTTGAGGTTTCCTCGGCTATTCAGGGCCTTTTGGGTTCCATATAAATTTTAGGATTAGTCGTTCTAGTTCTGAGAAGAAGGCTGTTGCTATTTTGTAGGAACTGCGCCGAGTCTGTATATCGCTTTGGGTGGTAAGGACGTTTTAACAATATTAGTCCTTCCAATCGACGAGTGTGGTATATCCTTCCATTTATTTGTATCCTCTTCAGTGTCTTACAGTTTTCAGGGTTCAGGTCTTTCACCGGTTTAAATTTATTCCAAAGTATTTTATGCTTTCTGACGCAATTGTAAATGGGATTGTTTTAGTTTCTTATTGGTGTAGAGAAATGCAACAGATCTCTGTCTATCAATTTTGAAACCTGAAAATTAGTGAATTCATTGATCAGTTCTGATAGTTTTTTCAGTGGAGGCTTTAGGGTATCCTATATGTAGTGTCACGTCATCTGCAGATAGTAGCTGTACTTCTTCTTCTCTGATTTTGATGCCTTCGATTACTAGTTTTCTGCTGTGCCTGGGACTCCCAGTACTATGTGAACTAGGAGTGGCGATTGTGGACGTACTTGTCTTGTTCGTGATCTTAGAGGAAAGTCAGCTCTTCACGATTGAAGATGTCAGCCGTGGGTTTGTCATATGTAGCCTTTATTACGTTAAGATATGTCCTCTATATCCACTTTGTTGAGAATTTCTATCA
>NW_011889022.1:143991-158715 GCF_000151845.1 Pteropus vampyrus | reverse complement strand
GTGGTATATCCTTCCATTTATTTGTATCCTCTTCAGTGTCTTACAGTTTTCAGGGTTCAGGTCTTTCACCGGTTTAAATTTATTCCAAAGTATTTTATGCTTTCTGATGCAATTGTAAATGGGATTGTTTTAGTTTCTTATTGGTGTAGAGAAATGCAACAGATCTCTGTCTATCAATTTTGAAACCTGAAAATTAGTGAATTCATTGATCAGTTCTGATAGTTTTTTCAGTGGAGGCTTTAGGGTATCCTATATGTAGTGTCACGTCATCTGCAAATAGTAGCTGTACTTCTTCTTCTCTGATTTTGATGCCTTCGATTACTAGTTTTCTGCTGTGCCTGGGACTCCCAGTACTATGTGAACTAGGAGTGGCGATTGTGGACGTACTTGTCTTGTTCGTGATCTTAGAGGAAAGTCAGCTCTTCACGATTGAAGATGTCAGCTGTGGGTTTGTCATATGTAGCCTTTATTACGTTAAGGTATGTCCTCTATATCCACTTTGTTGAGAATTTCTATCATGAAAGGATGGTTTTTGTTAAAGATGTTGAGCTTTTTCTGAGATACGATTTTTACCCTTCGTTCTTTGATGTATCGCATTGATTGGTTTATGGATGTCGGACCATCCTTGTTTTCCTGCCGTAGATCTCACTTGGTCATGGAATATAATCTGATAATGTATCGTTGAATCCAGTGTGCCAATATTCTGTAGAGAAATCTTGCATGCATGTTCATCAAGAATATTGGCCTGTAGGTTTCTTTTTTCCTAAGATGTTTGTTTGGTGTCGGTATCAGGACAATGCTCGTTTCGTAAGATGAGTTTGGAAGAGTTCCTCTTCAATTTTTCGAACTAGTTTAAGAAGGATAGGTATCAATTCTTTAAATGTTTGGTAGAATTCACCTGTGAAACCATTCGATTCAGGACTTTTATTTGTAGGGTGTTTTTTGATGACTGCTTCAATTTCGTTGGTCGTAACTGGTCTGTTTAGATGTTCTGTGTCTTCTTGTTTTAGTCTTAAAAGGTTATATGCTTCTACAAATGGATCCGTTTCTTATAGATTGTTGAATTTGTTGGCCTATAATTGTTCTAAGTATTCGTTAATGATTCATTGTATTTCTGTTCTTTCTTCTTTTTCTATTCCTTTAAGTACAAGGTCAGGTTGTTTTGGAGACATGTCTCGTTTCCTGAGGTCAGCCCGTACTGCTTTGCATTTCCGTCCTGGGTCTGCTTTCAGTCACCACGGTAGAATGCAGCCTCCGTAAGAGCAGGAACTCTCACGTTTCCATTCTGCGGCAAAGTAGGTGCTTTTTAAAGGGCCGGTGAGTGAATAGTTCATGGCTGGAAGTTTTAGGCAGCCAGATGTCATTTGTCTTAACTGGGAACTTGCTCCATATCAGCGCTTGGGGAGAACAGCAAGGCTGTCTGCGGGGTCGTGTCTCCAGGTACCCGAGACACTGAGGGAGGGGCTGGTGGCCCTTGGTTTGGGGAGGGAGGATAGGGCTTCCCTGCTTGGGGTGGGATGCTGGATCTTTAAGGTGCTCTGTAGCTTCTGAGTAGCAGCATGGTCTGACAAAGTGATAAAAGTCCTCACTGGTCAAGAAGTACAACTGAGCAGCTGTTGAGCCCACTGGGAGTGAATAATCGAAGCGACTCTGGGCTTGCAGCTCACTGGGAAGCTGGAGCGGCAGGCCTGACGGACAGGCGGGGACCCGGTGGGCTGCCGGGGCCTGAGGTCACGATTCTGGGTGACGCACGTCACTGGCTTCTGCGGTGTGAAAGGGCTGGACTCTCCGCGATGGAGGCTCACGGAATAGTGAGTTCTCCCACATAGGAAGTGGATCCTCTGCTGGACAGTTGGACAGTGTGGCAAATGTCTCATGTCCCCTCATGTCCAGTGAGCTCCAGGTGCTGTGAGGACAGCGCCCAGCCGGCAGCCTCTCCTGCAGCTGTGTCTTCCTCTCCCGGTCATCTCGGCTGGTGACGTGCAGTGTGTCTCCTTGTGGGCCACAGTCAAGGGCTGGCATGAGGTTGCTCAGTCCTCACTGTAACCTTAATGGCCTTGTAACGCCAGTAAAGCGCTGTGACATTAAGGTGATCGCGGCCATGTTGGAGAGAGCACCAGACGCCACGACCTGGCCGTCCACACACGACATTTCTTTTAATCCTCACGTCCTTGAGGAAGTTGTTTTTCTTTTCCCCCGGGTCGTAAGTGGGGAAACTGAGGCCTATCAACGCAGAGTCTCTCTGCCAAGGTCGCAGCGTGCGGGAGGGTGGGGCTGGGGTTTGTGGGCCTTTGTCGGAGTTCGAGGTCAGCGCTCTCTTCTCCCGTCGTGTAGGCGGGGCACCCAGGGGCTCGCACCTCACCCTCACGAGACGCCAAGGGAAGACCCTTCGACGAGAGCCGGGCCTTTTCTGACTTCATTAAGTGACAGGTTTAAAGTAAAGAACCTCCTGACCAGTCGAGACCAGTGTAACCCAGGTCCCCAGCCCAGCCACATGGGCACACCTGTGTCACCGCGGGCGTGCGAAGCACCCTGGTCAAGGTGCAGCCTAAGAGCAGGAGGCTGGTGGTGTCGCTGTAATGTGTCCCGGCCACAGCCTCTCTCTCCCGTGCAGCGGGGCACCTGCTCCCGTCCCCCGTCCGGTCTCTGCTGGTCTGGACGCCTCCCTCCCCTCGCCCTTCCCCCCCTTGTCCCTCGCTGTCTCTCTCCTTCTAGCTGAGTCATGCTCCTTTTCTTGCCCAGATACCGTAGGGAAAACCCCTTCCTTCCCTTTTTTTTTTGGTCTGCTGTTTTCTCTCTTCGTTTGTTTGGTCCGTTCGGGGCCAGAAGACGACACGACAGGATTCTCGTTGTCACTAATAAGTGACAGGTGTTCCCACCAGCGCGTCTGTGTGAAGGAGCGGTCTGGGTCTGTGGCGGTGGGTACCAGACAGCTGCGGCCGTGGACCACCCAGGCCTCCAGACGCCCCTTCCCCACCTGTGGCGAAGCCGCTTTCTGCTCCGGCTCTGGAACCCAGTGAGCAGACGCACTCGGCGATGGGCTGCGAGCTGAGACCTGGAAGGCAGAAGGGCAGTTAAGGAACGTTCGTGCCGTGGAAGCCAGTCATGGAAGTCTGCTGAGGAACCCTGCGTCTGACCCCACGCGTTCTTTGGAGTCATTTCCTCGTGTCCATTCCTTATCTCGCTCTCATGGCCCCCCCTCCGCCGAATGATTTTCCTTTTTGCAGATGTGCACCGTTTCAGCTGCATTTTGGGTGGAAATAAGCTTTCGCAGGTGGTTTCGGAACCCAGCCACCTTTTATAAAAATACTTGTATGGGGAAATGCCTTTTGAGTTCCCGAGAACTGACTTAGACACCAACGGTGCCCAGCCCGTTTGTGGGGAGGGCTGCTCAAAATCACTAAACTGACTTTGGCCAAAAGAAATCTGTATCTAGCACCATCTCGTGTATGGGGGGGGGGAGGTGGTGCTGTTCTCGGTTCTTCTCGCAGTTGTTGTTGTTGTGATGCTGCTGAGTCCTCGGGGTGGTGGCGGCGGTGCTCAGAAAGGTAGAGACAGGTTTCTAAATGGGTCCTGTTATCTCTCCCCAGCACTTGCTGTGACCTTCGGGGTTTGGCTCTCTGCCCGTCCTCCTGTCATGGCCCTTTCCTGCCACCTTGCCTGGCTCCGGTCCCTCTTTGTCTGGGACACTTGCCTTTATCCGTCTGTCCGTAGAAGTCCATGGAAGTAGTGGCCTGGGAATGAGTGTAGCTGAGGGGCTTTGGAGGCAGGGCGCTGGCAGTCCCGGTGCCGGCAGAGGCAAGGCCCAGGGCAAGTGCGTTGAGGGCCGGGGGCGGCCTTGCTGATGCGGGCGAATGTGGTTATGACCACGACCGCACCACACGTGACAGAAGGCTCAAGGCTCCTGCAGGCGAAGGAGGGAGGGAGGGGGGAGGAGGGGCCAGTCTGTAGATCCTTCTTCGCATCTCCTTTCAGCTCTGACTTTTCGGGTGGTATCAGTGATGGGGCCCCGGGTTTATGGGGGCCAGGCGGGGAGGCAGGAGGGAGAGGAGCGTTCAGAATATGCGGCGGGCTCAGGGGAAGGGGCCTCGGTGCACCAGGGAGAAGCCCGTGTTTCTAACGAGACAGTGCTGACACGTGGGCACGCAGGCAGGGTCTGAGGCAGTGAGTGTGGTAGAGGCCAAGCGCACAGACCGTCCGTGCGGGCACACGGGGACGGTCCAGGGCCCCGGGACTCGGGATGGCTGCGGAAAGTTGCATGACAGAGCCGAGACTTGACGTGGCTCCTGGAAAGGCAGAGGACGTCAGATTTGCAGAGGAGAGAAGGCACGTGGGGGAGAGCAGCCAGCTAATGGAGGAACAGGGAGTGGGCCTGTTTCACTGGTCCAGGGGAGGGTGAGTCCCCTCGGATGGACGTTGGGAGTCAGGAACCGGCCAGGTGACAGCACACGGTCCTGTTGGCCGGTGTGGAGGCGTGCCGTGGCCGAGTCGTGTCAGAGCATTTGAGCAGACTCAGACATTTCCAGGGTTGGAAGAATCCTTAGAGACCATAAGGGTCAAGCCCCTTGTTTTATGGGTGAGGAAACTGAGGCCCACAGAGGCAAGAAGGCTGTGTGGCGGGTCTGCGGATGGCCCGGTGTCCGATGCCGCCCCGGGGTGCAGGGGTCCCGCCCTTAATGCTTCAGGTCCCGTGCGCTGTGGGACATCGCAGTTTTGCAGACGAGGGTCAGGTCCGTCCTTTGTTGCCTGTCTTGGTGGCCGAGGCTCGGCCGGCGCCCTTTTCCTCCGGCCGTCCACCTGGGAATTGAACGTCCTCGGGAGAGGTAGGAGAAGAGCCTTCCTCTTTCCACCGAGAGCTGAGTCCAAACCCGGATTGTGTCTGACACAGCCGGGGAGCTGGGGATGTGGCTCATTTGTCACACAGCTTAGACATTTGTTCTTTCGTCCAATGTTTACCGAGCACAGAGCAGGGGTGAGCGCTGTGCGGCTTGCTGAGCAGACACCGTGTTTTCTAGGCTAGTGGAAGACAGGCGGTTAGGACGTGGCTTTGGAAGTGCCACGAGGGATGTGGGGACCAGGCAGCCGTAGGGACGCAGGGAGAGGCTGCTGAGCCCAGCGTGGGCCGGGGTGAGCAGGGTGATGGACGGTCGGGCGAGAGCTAGTGGGGAAGGACTTCCAGGCAGAAGAAGAGTCCAAATCAAGGCGGGCGTGGGGAGGGAGGTGGAGATGGGGACGGGGACAGAGGGACATCAGGGACCGCCCTTGGCTGGGTGTGTCTGAAGCGGCCTGCTGGCCGGGGGTGTGAGGGACGAGACCCGGAGTCAGCGGAGCAGATAGCGAGGACACGTTGGGCCATCTAAGGAGCTCGGATTTTAAGTGGTGGCACTTAACGGAGCACGGCCCCGTGCCAGGTGCTGTTCTGGCGTCAACCTCATCTGGCCTTCGAGCAGCCCTTAAGTGACAGATGCTTTTGGTGTCTGCCTTTTGCAGACGAACAGACCAAGGCCCGGAGAAGTTAAGTCACTTGCTCAGGGCGACCCAGGTGGTGATGACGGTGGGACTTGAGACCAGGCGACCCAGCTTCGGGTCCGTGGTCATAGCTGCCGCGCTGTGTGGCCTCATTTTTGGGTTTTAAGCAGAGAAGAGACACGCCAGACAGAGCCAGACAGAAGGCTTCGAGCTGGGTGGGTAGGAAATGGGCCGTGAGGAGCTGCGTTTGCGAGCGGTCGGAGTTTAAGAAGACGGTTGTCATCCACAGCCAGCCCAGGTGCCACCCGGAATCCGGAGGGGGCCGTTGCTTCCTTCCTGGTGTGGACAGTAGCGTTTCAGGGCAGTTTCGTGACGGTCACCTTTGCTGGAATAGACGCACCTTTGTGGGTGCTTAGGAGAAGCAGCAGAGCAGACTGAGGACGGGGGTCAATGGAAGTCAGAGCTGGCATCGCCAAGGGGCTTCCCGTGAAGGTGGGGGAGAGCATTGGGTGGACAGGCAGGTGGAGCTGGGCAGAGGGGACGGCACGGGGACAGCCCACGAACCCTCTGTGGGCAGAGGCCGCCCCCAGTGGACGCCGAGGGCGTGGGGCTCGGGGACAGTTCGGGATGCGGGCAGGATTGGGGGGAGGGTGGCTTCTTGGTTGGACATAGGAACCATCCCACAGCAGCGAGGGGAAGCGAGGGAGGCTGGCCCTCGGACCTGGAACCGGCCCGTGTCCGGGGTGAGTGCTGGCGGGCCACGGGAAGAAGCCCGTCCAGCTCTGCCAGGCTCTGCGCTCCTGGCCCCTCACTCACAGCTGGGCACTGGGCGGAGCCTCTCGGGAGGGAGGGTAACTCAGCGGGCAGTGGCTGGAGGAGGCAGAGCTCAGCCAGCCAGGGCTGACAGGCCCGTGCTCAGCCAGCCTCTTCACCAGGGACTCCTCCAGTGCTGCTGTGGGACGGGAAGCTGGTGGCCAAGGGGCCGCCCCAGGAGGGTGCCGTGGTCAGCCCTGACAGCCGAAGTTTCCAAACACCCGACAGCGCTCCGGAAGCGTCAGTGAGTGAATGAATGAATGAATGCATGCACGCATGCACGCACACATGCACGCACGCATGCACACATGCACGCATGCCTGCATTGCACATCAGAAGTCCTGCGAAGTCCGACCTATAGCTGGGGATATCGAAGACATGACAGACATTGAAGACCAACAGATACAGGGCTCAAAGGTGTACGCAGAGGTTTATGTTTTGGGTGGGCATCTTTCCTGCTCCGAACTGGGCAGTCGCTTCTGAGACAGGCCACGTCCCTCTGAGCTACTCCTGCTCTTAAAACAGAAAGGAGCGACCTGTCCTCTGGGTGAAAAGCCGAAACTCCAGCTGAGCTGCCGAGCTACGGTGGGGGGCGCGGCGGAGGCTGCGCCCCCTCCGTGCTGCGGGCTGACTCACGCTCTTCTGTGAGACAGATTGCACCTTGCGTGGGAGCTGCTAGGCAGGGCGCGAAGCTGTTCCCAGAGTTACAGGAACTACAGCCTGCTGAAGGGAACAATTGTGCTAAGTATGTTCTTTTAATGATACTTTATTTTTGTTATCGTTTTGTTCATGGGTACCTACCAGGAACAGCAGGTCCCACTGTCTTCAGAAAATGTTTGCTTTCCTCCTCGGGGGCACTTGGTCTCTTGGCTCTGAATTCTGCACCCTGCAGTGTCCGGTGGGGCCTGACTTCTCGTGCCTGTGTGTCTGGCAGAAGCCCTGGGCTAAAATCCCTTTGTAAGGCTGCTGCCTTGGGATCAGAATCTCTGGGCGTCCTCCCCAGCAGATGGTAGCGCCCAGAGGCCGATGGCTTGGCAAGGCCAGGAAGACGCATTATTGGCTCATTATCTTTAGGATATATCAGAACAGAGCCGACAGCTGTCAAGGCCGCCAGGGCAACCAGAAGGAGCAGATATTGTGTGCATTTTTTGTCCCCAGGTGCTCAGGCTGAAAGCGTGTCTCCCCCGGAAGAGAACTGGCTGGCGGGGTCCTCACAGCTTGTGTGTGGACCCCTCGAGCCCGGGTGATTCCTATTGATTTCTTTCACTTAATATACATTTAAGGTTCTTCTATGCCTTCATGGCTTGGTAGCTTGCTTCTTTTTAGAATTGAATACTATTCCGTTGTCTGGATTATTTATTATTTACCCACATACCTACAGAAGGACATCTTGGTTGCTCCCGAGTTTCAGCAATTGTGAAGAAAGCTGCTGTAAACATCTGCAATCCAGGCGTTTGTCCGGAGATACGCGTTCAGCCCCTGCTGGTGGGCTCTGCGATTTCTTTGGTGGTCGTGGCCTTTCTCGCCTCTGCCGGCTGGAAGGACGCCTGGGAGATGACAGGCCCTGGAAGGGTGGAGGAGGCAGGAGACAAGAACTCGGGGTTGAGTGGTCCACAGCCCAGTCTTCTGATTCACAGTTCACTGGCTTTCTACTGGCCTAAGCTTCCTGCACTTTACACAGCAGTACTTGACCTTAAATCAAGGTCAAGTCTTAATGTATTGTAAAGTGCAAATGCCGTGTGTGTGTGTGTGTGTGTGTGTTGGTTCTTAATGACTCTACTTCATCACTCTCCTAGCTAGTATAAAACCAATTTGCAGTTTCTTAGCTAGGTCTCCTGCCCCCAGGCTAGCTCTCTCTCTGCTACCCCATGCTCAGGTATGTTTGGCGTGAGAACAGGATTTTCTCTGTTTGACCGGCGGGCATCTGAGGCCAAGTACTACGTCTGTTTGCATTTTGTAGCATTCAGCATGACGAAGCGGGCGGGTAAGTGCCTGTAAGTGTGCTGTTGGCGTCCCATCGTCTCCCCGTGCAGAGGGTCAGGTGGCCTCAAACACAGCGGCGTGTTAACCCGTAGGCCAGCGGTAGGGATGGCGAAGGGAGGCAGGAAGTTCCGCCTCAGGAAAAGCCACATAGAAAGGAGGATAGGGGAAAGTGACTGGGAACGCAGCGCTGGACTTACTGCGGGCGAGCACTCATCTACATACTGTGGCCAGTGCCTCCCGTTCGATCTCAACTTGGTTCGTCACAGAACATCAGGAACACCAAAGACACCTTGGAAGATCATCAAGTTGGCAAGAAGCAGAGCAGAACTTTCCAAAAGCAAGTGACTTGAGGCCAAATCGATCGCTCTTTGGGTGAAAAAATAGTGGTGGTGTTAGATGGCGAGAAGCCAGCTCTGGGGCTTCTGGAGGCGGACGATGGCCCTTCTCGCTCATTCCGGAATGGCTGTGAGCTCAGGCCGATGGAATGCTGCCCCAGCACATCAGCTGCTTTGACCGCCTGCCTGAAAACGTTCGACTCATAATTTTACGATCAAAGTGCATGGTGCAGGTAGGGAAAGATCCCGTGTTATGTTCGGTTTTCTAGGCGATGTTTTTAAGATTTCAGTTTGTTCATTTCTGAGATCGTTTTTCCCCCTCTTTGTTTCTTAAAAGTCAGAAGCTAGCCCTTTTCACACTTAACGAGGACGTGAGACCACATCAAGGCAAGTTTCTGAGCTGGGCGGGTTTGCGATAAACGCCCTTTTAAGTTGTAATGCTCTGAGACACTGGGTTAAGGGGTTGCAAAAGGAAAATCAGAACGTCAGTGGGACAGATTTTCGTAGGTCCACTTATAACATCGACCTTTTGCTGGTTCTCAGTCACCTTCGGTGTATTGCTCCTTGGCAGAGGTTGGCTGAATATATTATCCTTTGCTGAGTCAAAATACCTTCGGTGGTTCTTAATCACTTATGTTTTGAGCTGGCACAGACCCGGATTCTTTGAGAAGCTCGTGAGAGCATGCACACTCTCTCCAGAAAAGGGCTGCATACGATTATTTTACGAAGCGCAAGGTATGGACAGCGACCTAAAGATCCCACCTTGTTTCGTACTGAGAACTTAAATCGTCAGCCACGCTCTTCTCCACCTTCTCCTGACCCCTTCCCTTCTCCAATCAGCGGATGCAGGGAGCGGGGGCGAGGACACAGCTGGGAGGAGCAGACTGTGCCCCTGGACGGTTTCCGTAACACTGCGCCTGTGCAGGCAAGAGCCTCGTGTCATCCAAGCCGCGTTACGTCGTGAATTCATGTCACAAGCAGCCCTTGAGCGAGCGCACGTCATGGGCTGAGATCTGAGGGGGAACGGGCCTGACATGGGGTCCCCCAAGGAACTCGGGTCGGGGGTGGTGCTCGGCTTAGAAACAGATGACGAAGGAGTGGGTCCGGGCTCCTCCGCGAGTTCCGATGATGTCTCGGATCTGAGCTGCCACCTTGCAGAGGCATGACGTTTCTCTTACAAGGCAGCGAGTGACAATTTCTCAGCGATGACAGCTCACAAATGCGTGACTCATCCACAGCGAATGTCCCCTCAGACTTCTCTGTAAGTTCCTGAGAGTGGATGTATCACGTGGTCGAGTCAGTTCCTAGAAGTGGGCTTGCTGCATCCAAGGGTTTGAATGTTTGACTATTTGGCAGGGAGACCCAACTGGCCCTGCAGAATAGGCCACGTCAGTTTCCTAAATCGGGGAAATCCCTGTCATTTAGGAATGACGAGGACTATTCGGCGATGAATTCTGCAGGAAGTGCTGATGTTTCTTTACGCGGCCGCTGTGCGCCCTTCCTGCCGACGGCCCCTTACCCGAGTTCTCGGGAGACCCCACTGTTGGAAAGGCCGCAGCCTCTGGGGCATCTTCGAAGCACTGATTTGGAATGTCACCCCTCCTTGTCCCCCGGCAGGTTGCCTGAGCCCCACGCTCATCTCCTGGCCTGGCCCTCGTCCTGCTCTGGGCCTGGGCCTTTCCACAGCTGCAGAGCCGGGTCACAGATAAATTTGCCCGAGCGCCATTCACAACCCCCCTCCCCGATCCTCTCCACTGTGTTTTGATGATTTGGCTGGAAGGCAACTAGGGAGACAAAGGACTTTTAATAAAGGCAGCTCCTTCTCTTCCTGCGTTTGCCGAGGTCGGGGAGCGGGGGCTTTTAGAGTCTGGAGAGGCTCAGGGAATGAATAGAACCAGACAAAGGCCACAGAGCGCAGATGGACAGCGAGGGCCTTGCTTTCCCGTGGACGTGTCCTCTCCCCTCAGTGACGTCAGGAGCGGCTGCCGTTGCCTTGGCAACTAACTCTTGGGCACACAGGCCGATTTCAGGGCTGTCTTCTCAATGACGAGGAGCTAAAAAGGAATCGCACTGTCCCCAGAATGCACCTTAATCACAGGGGGACACGAGCCAGTGCCCACGCCATCTGTAGGTGAGGACGGCACGAGAGAGCGGGTGTCGGTCAACCCGAAGGACACGCGGGGGGCCGAGAACGCGTTCTTTTCACACAAAAACCGTTATGTTCCACAAAAAGGAAACGCCCACTAACCGTGCTGGCCAACAGTGGATGCTGCGGTGCGTCCCCAGGGGTCCTGCTGCAGGGCTGGGGGGCTGGCGGGCTCTCCTGGGGGCCAGCATGCTGGGCAGGGGGGAAGGGCCTACTTGAAGCCTAAAAATTCTCAGCCACCACCTTCAACAGATATATTCTTGTGTTCCCAGGCTTATTTTCTGGGGGGCTGCAGAGTTGGTGCCAGTCCCAAGAACGAGCACAGGGAGGAGAGGCGGGATTTTGTGGCAGCCACACTGACCGGTGGCTCAGCCGCTTCCCGGCTGCGCGATCTTGACCCGATTCATCAACCTCACTGAGCTTCAGTATCTTTGCCTGCAAAATGACGATAATACCCGCCCTGTGGCATCTTAAGGAAGAAATGGCACCACACGTGTAAATTGCTTAGCACAGTGCCTGGCACGTAATAGGTCCTCAAATACATGGTGGTTCTTTCTCTAGTTTAGAACAGTTTTTAAAATGTTCCTCGTCCTGGCCTGTGCACAGATGAGAAGAACGTGCCCTCGCCGGCAGACACCTGGAGACGGGTGTGCTGCTCCGGCCTGCTGCAGCCCAGGCAGCTCCCCGAGGCTGAGGCGAGGCCCAGGGCCACAGGCTCCCGGCCTGTACAGCAGCCCGCTCCCCCCTCCCCCCACTTCTCCTGTTTCTCAGTTTCCCCGGGGGGATCTTGGGAGAGTTAAGTCTCGTAAACGAGAGGTAGAAGAGACTGAAGTTCTGATCAGCTGGACCCCGGGGAGTCAGGTGTGAGTTCAGCAGCCCGGGGCGCCGGTCCTGTCTGCCACAAGCTGTGGGTGGCCCCGGCTGCCTGGAATTGTTTCTTTCTCCTCGTCGTCGTTATGGTTAGTTTTCAGGTTGGCTTGTCAGCTGGGCCTGGAGGAGCTGTGAGCTTCTCGCAGGTGCTGTAGGATTTAGGAGTGTCTCACGTTGACTCTGAAGCCCCTGCTCAGTGCCCGCTGATTTCTTCTCTGAGGTGCAGCCATGGTGAATGGGCGAGGCCTGGCGTGCAGCACGTGGGCACAGCCCGTGTTCTCAGGGGCTCGCACCCTAGTGTGGGGAGCAGAACGAAGCCAAGAGGTGTTCGGTGAGGGCTTGACCTGTTCTCGCTGGCCTTGAGGTGGAGGGAAGGGCCACAGCCAAGGAGCAGGAGAGCTTCTAGGAGCTGGAAAAAGCAAGGACACAGCTTCTGCCAGGGGCCTGCGGGAGCATCGCAGCCCTGCAGACACCTCGACCTGCGTGCAGTGAGACCCGTGTCAGGCTGCTCACCTAGGGCGCTGTCGACGACATATGGTGTTGTTCGAAGCCACGAAACGCGCGTGATTTGTCGCAGGGAGACGGCGAAGTCTTGAGGGCTTCCCAGGGCATCTTCTCGCGGGGCTTCACGGTGCGTCCCGTCGCCACAGCTCCGTGAGTTGTGAGGGCCCCGCCTCAGGTCTCAGCCCCTCGCCCGGCCGTCCGCTTGCGGCTCACAGATCAGCACCCGCCTGGAGGGCAAGGCCTGTGCAGAATCCGGAGCAACCTCTTTTCTCGCAGCCCCCAGACGTGGCTGCTCCGGTGCCCCGAACTCGCGCTGACGTCTCTCGAGCCCCGTCGTACCGATCCGCTGCCCGGCACGTGGCCCCGTGCGGCCAGGTCCGCAGCTGCGTGCGGCGGAACGTACGCAGGAGCGGTCGGGTCGCGCGTGGTCCTCTCTTCCCGTGCTTAGGAAGCCGGGGTGCGTGTCATCCTCCCGAGTCTCTGATGAGGGCTGTGGATGAGCCGATGTCCGGCATCTCTTCCGCCTCTAACTCTGGGGTCACCTCCGAGCGCAGGAGGACGCTGTGCCGGCTGGCATAGTGGGGATCCCGGAAGGAGAACCCTGGCCCAGAAGATGCTTCAGCGTCATCGTCATATCGCCGAAACGAGGTCCATGTAGAGAAGACGTAGAGCGCTGAGAAGCATGTGATCAAGCGAAGAGGCTGTTCCGAGAGGCAGGGAGCTAGGGTTTCAGTCTGGGTCCAACGAAACGACGCGGCCCGCGTTGCGAGCTCTCGCCTCCGGAAAGACACCACCGAAGCCTCCACGCTTTCTCGTCAGTGCAGTTTGGTTCATTCATCCGTGACTAATCAGAACAGCTAACTGAACGTGTAGACCTGAACGCACGACCATCGTGCCGGATTAGGGTCCCCGTGGAGCTGCGAGTCTCCCACTTTGGTCATTTGCACAAGCTGCGATTTAGGCCTGACGATCGATTTTTTTTTTTTTTCTTGTAAGCAGCGTGGCAGTCGAACGGATGGCAATGGCGTCCAGATTAAATAGGATGGAATTAGGTGGTATTTTGCAGGCTCTGCAATTCAATTTGTTTTCTGGGAAGGGAGTCAAGAGAAAAAAGCAATAGAGCTGTTGGTTATGTAAGCGCTGGGCCGAGGCTGGACGCCCCTGGTGGTTTTTGCTGTCATTTTTTGCCTCTCCGAGGGCCCCAGCGTGGTGCCTGGCGAGCAGTTGATGTTTAACTGACTGCGGACGGACTGACTGAACGCACAGAGAAAGGGTTCCTCCACCCGCCCTGCCATATGTGTTCAGTGAATGACCCTGTTTAAGGTGCTGGGACTAAACGTGAGGAAGCCACAGTCGCTGGCCTGGCTCCCAGCCTGTGCAGAGCGGCTGCGCCCCCAACGAGCTGATGAAGGAGAGGGGACCGACCCCAGAGGGCGGGGCAGAGCGCGGGGTCTCAGGGAGTTGGGGAGGATTTCATGGGGCCGGTGCCTTTTGAGCTGAGTCTTCAAATATGGACAGGGGGTTGGGGGACCTCATTCCGCAGAGAGGGAGAGCGTGTGTGCGTGTGTGTGTGTGTGTGTGTGTGTGTGGAGGATGGTGGTGTGAAAGCAGCAGCCTTAGATGAACTGTGTGTGTGGGAGTGGGGTGGGGGGAGGGGCTGGGGCTGGAGTGAGGCTGGGAAAAGTCTCCAGGGCTGGTTTAGGGAGCCTGGGACCGAGCGGGGAGTCTTTGAAGGGTTTTCGGTATGTGAGCGACATGGTCACGTTCACGTCTCAGGGGTCGGCAGCAGGGGTGCAGGGGAGGCGCGCGTGGCAGAGACGCGGGCTGTTCGGGGGCAGCAGCAGGCCTGGTGAGCAGGCAGCAGGCAAGGAGGCCACAGGGTCGGGATAGGACGGCAGCTGTCTGGTCAAGTTAATTTCCTGAGCATCCTCAATTTCCCTGATCTGTCAGATGGGAAGAAGTCATTTCTATCTCACAGGGTCGTTTTGAAGTTTTATGAGAAATTGTATGCAAAAACGAAAGTATATGTTGCCTAGCATATAAGAAGCACTTAGTAAACATTAGTCGTTTATAATTTACCTGGGGAGGAGAGACAGGGGCCCTGGCTCAGGCAGTGGGGGCAGAGAGGAGGGGTGAAGAGGGGAGCCTGCAGGGGGTCGGCTAGAACGCTGAGGGTGGAAGGCAGAGTTAGGCTGAGTCCTGCCCTGCGGCCTTACAACCCTCAGATGAGGCCCTGGGGCGCTTGACCTTGGGCTCTGCTGGACGCGCAGAGCCAGTCGAGTCAGCACCAGGCAGAGAGGCACTTCCGTGGCTGGGGGCAGCTGTGCCCGAGCACCTGCTTCATGGCCCCTGTCTGTGCAGCAGCCCAGCGTGGCCTGCCTCTGCTCTGTGCCGCACGGCGACCAGCTCCACAGCCCGGAGCAGCAGAGCCACGGGGCCTCGGTGTCAGGAAGAGGCGTGGCCGTGGAGAGCAGCCTCTCATAAGGGGAGATTGGGGTGCCATGAAGGCCCCCTGCCCACTTCTCGAGGTCTGAGGCCCCACTGCTAGGAACAGAACCATTTGCCTTTAAAGGCTCTTCGTCTCCTATTGAATTCGCATCCCCT
>NW_011889022.1:141001-143071 GCF_000151845.1 Pteropus vampyrus | reverse complement strand
AGGGGGTCGGCTAGAACGCTGAGGGTGGAAGGCAGAGTTAGGCTGAGTCCTGCCCTGCGGCCTTACAACCCTCAGATGAGGCCCTGGGGCACTTGACCTTGGGCTCTGCTGGACTCGCAGAGCCAGCCGAGTCAGCGCCAGGCAGAGAGGCACTTCTGTGGCTGGGGGCAGCTGTGCCCGATCACCTGCTTCACGGCCCCTGTCTGTGCAGGAGCCCAGCGTGGCCTGCCTCTGCTCTGTGCCGCATGGCGACCAGCTCCACAGCCCGGAGCAGCAGAGCCACGGGGCCTCGGCGTCAGGAAGAGGCGTGGCCGTGGAGAGCAGCCTCTCATAAGGGGAGATTGGGGTGCCATGAAGGACCCCTGCCCACTTCTCGAGGTCTGAGGCCCCACTGCTAGGAACAGAACCATTTGCCTTTAAAGGCTCTTCGTCTCCTATTGAATTCGCATCCCCTGGGGAAAAGTAGCATCGCTACGGGGAGGGACCAGAACCGTCACAGAAATTAATGGCGAAAATGGCCACTGCCGATATTTCTGGAGAACAGTGTAGTGCTGGCCGCTGTGATCGGCACCTGTCGCTCACGGCCTCCCTTAACTGCTCTGACAGGCCTGGGTGAGTATTATTACGTGTGATTACGTGGGAGCTCAGAGAAGTTAAGAAACTTGGTAAAAAACGTGCAGCATGCATCTTTGAGAGAGTGAGGGGGGCAGGAGTGAGGGACAGGTGGCCTTTGGGTGTGAGAGTTGGTCCCTGGGGGAGGAAGGGGGGTTGGAGGAGGAGCTAAAGTTTGGTCGGGACCAGCCCCCTTTGCCACACAGCCATCGGACTCATAGACCTGCTCGTCGGCTCTGGTTCCGTCCGCTCGATTTGCAGGCTGAGATGATCGTGGGAGTCCTGGGGGGATTGGATTAGGGTTAAGGATGCCAGATGGGGCGGCCGGAGAGGTTTGGCGTGTCCAGGTGTGTCCAGCCACGGACATGGCCAGGACTGTGGACTAACAGCCTTTGCGTCCCCAGTACAAGGCACAGAGGATGGCACATAGGCGCTCACTAGATGCTCCCTGAAGGAGCGTCACCGAGGAGGTCCCCACTAGAACTCGGCTTGCTGTCCTCGGAGCCCCACACACCCCTGGGGCCACCCTCCCTCTTTCCAGCCATAAAGGAACTACAGGCTTCTCTGTTCGTGACTCCGGGAGGGAGTTTGGGCATGCCGATCGAGTAATTTTTTAGGGTGGCCCTATTTGCGAGATGGTCCAAGAACACTGATGTTCGCTTGTTCGTTCATTCATTCATTCATTCATTCATTCATTCATTCAACAAACCTCTCCTTAGCACTTCCTAGGTGAAGCGGGGGGTGAGCTACACCAGGACTTGGGGATACAGTGGTAAGTAGAACATCTGAAATTCCTGCCCTAGTAGGGGAGACGGAAGCACTTCACATCGTTCGGAGGGGCTCGGAGGAAGATAAGGCAGGGAAAGGGGCGGCGGTGTCTTCAGGAGGACTCGGTGGGGGCAGTAGCCGCCTCCCCTGCTCTGAACGCAGGAGCCGAGCTGCGGGCACAGCTCGGAGGGTGCCGCCCCCACGGCCCTCCGCGGCTGCGTGTCTGCATCCGGGAGAGAGACGATCCCGTGTCCCCTCCCCAAGCGGGGACAGTGAGGTCAGCCGTTGAGGTCCCCAGGCCAGCCGGGAAACGGCCGTCTCCTCCTGCTCGTACCCCTGCCCCGGCCCATCGCCGCGTGCGTGCGTGTGCGTGTGCGCACGCGTGTGCGCGATCCGTGGGCTGGGGCCCGGGGCGAGATCCGAAGGTGGGTGGTTAGGCGTACGTAGGTCTGGCTCAGAACCCTTGAAATGCAAACCTCGGTTGGCAGGGCTTTCTGCGACTCGGGCGTATTATCTCCATAGCTCACAGTTTCAAGGGACATTTGTGCAGATGAAATTGATCAGCAGCCGGAGGAAAATAGCCGTTGCCTAGGCAACCAGCTGACGACTCATCCTGGCTTTGAGGCAGCCAAAGCCATGATACTGCAGTAATTTTCCAGATGCTTCGTCTGCCCTCCCCGTTCCCTGTTT
>NW_011889022.1:136897-138546 GCF_000151845.1 Pteropus vampyrus | reverse complement strand
GCTTACAGCAGCAGGGACAGAAGGGACCTTGGCGCCCTGCAGTGACCTGGACTCTCCTCCACCTCTTCTGGTCTCTGCAGTAGTCTCCCTTGTCTTCCCAGCCACCGGCCACTGTTTGCTCTGCTGGTGATGCTGGCCGAGGTCTGCTGCTCTGCACCCTGTAGCCCCTGTCCCCCCTCACTTCCTCCTCCCCCACTCCTTCCCTTCGATTGGTCAGAGCCCAGTAATTATCCCCTGGATGACTGAGCCTCACCCCAGCTCTTGCTATGTTTCTGTTTTGTCTCCTCAATGGCCTTTGCAAAAGGAACCTTCTCTGTACGGTGTGGAATCCTGCGGTCTGGGCAGCCGGTCCAGTGGATAAGCCAGAGAGGACGAAGGCACTCAGAAAGCCCTCCCTCACATGGCCGTTGGTTTGTGCAAAACCTCCCAAACCTGGACGGGCCCCTCCTTCCCCAGCTGGCGTTCCTCCCTCCCAGCCCCGACGCCCCCCAGCAGACAGATGCTCTGGCCAGCAAGGCTGCTTTTCGTGGGAAAACAGAAGATAAAAGTGCGTGTGGGTGTATGTATGTTTCCCATAGGATCCCTGTTACTACACTATTATAAGGATTTGGGGTTCTTTTTCCTAAGATCATTAAGAAATCACCGAAGCACGTTTAGCAAAGGAGTGATAGATTCGGATTTGCATCTCGATAAAGATCGTGGCGGCTGCCGTGGAAAGTGGATTCGGCAGATGAGCCACAGGCAGGCAGGTCCGTCATCAGGTGACAGGGAAGGGGAGAGGCCGACTTGAGAGAGGCTTCGGAGATTGGGGCACAGGACTGAAGCAGGATCAGATGTGGGGTTGAGGACAGGTGTTTCTGAAGAAAGCACCTCACTTTCTGCTTTATGCGGCTGGAGAGGCTTTGGGACCATTTACTGAAAGGGCCGTGAATAGCAGGAGACCCCCTGATTTATAGAGTGGGAGGGCAGTAATAAAGCCAGTTGGGCTTTCGGAGTTTAAAGTGTCTTTGAGCATGCGCATGGGGATGAGTGGTGAGTGACGTGTGAGTCTGGAGCTCAGGTGGGGAGGGGTGCGGAGGTCGGCAGAGCGGTTAGTGTGAAGAGCGAGTTTCCCCATGCCCGGAAGGTCTGCAGCATGTCCAAATGCGCCATCCTGAGACAGCGACCAAGTGACGAGGACAAGCGAAGACTTCCGTTCGGTTGCCCTTGTGCTCAAGTTTAGGAGCCTCTGTGCAGGGAGGGCGAGGTGACGAGCACGGCTTCAGAGCCCTGGGTGGTCCGGGGACACCCATGATAAGCTTTGCTGGCTTTAGGGAGGAGTGAATTGTATGAAAAGAAGAAATATTTGAAAAGCACAGTCATTTTAAAGCATCTGGAGCAATCACTTTGGTTCGGTCCAGGAGGAAAACATGAAAACGTTTTCTAATGCCAACAGCAGCCCTTATGTTAGGAAAACACCGGAGACAGCATGCGAGCACCCCCAGAAGCCCCACATCTGCGTGTGATGCTTTCGTGCGTCACCCCATTTCCTGGAGCGTAGCAGGATGGAGTCGGCACAAGAGTGTGCTTTTTCCTGTTAGGACTCTGGTTAAAATTCAAAGCAGAGCACAGAAGGCGCTAAGCCCGCACAGTCTATGTTCAGGAGATCA
>NW_011889022.1:133785-135612 GCF_000151845.1 Pteropus vampyrus | reverse complement strand
GCATAGGCATACCACATTTTCTTTATCCCTTCATCAGATGGACGTTTGGGCTGTTTACCCTATTGGGTATTATAAATAACGCTGCTACGCATATTTGTGTGCAAGTTTTCGAGTGGACCTATGTTCTCATTGATCGGGGCTGTCTGCTAGGAGTGAGCTTGCTTGGCCACATGGTACCTCTATGCCCAACTCTGCCAGACTGTTCTCCAAAGGAGCGACCCCATTTCACCTTCCCACCAGCGGGGTATGACAAGCATCCTTAGTAGAAATCCCTGCTGACTTCTGAAAGTGTCCAAGGCACAGAATGGAAAGTATGGGTGAGAAACAGTGGCCCGGATACTTCTGGAAGTGAAGCATCATCAAAAGGAACTCGGCAGCGCAGAGGGGTTGGGAACTCTTGAGTAATATCGAGCTCTTTTTTCCTCCTGAGAAACAGTTCACGTTGGCTAAATTCCACTGGCAACAACTGGCTGCCAGGAAATTCTCTTGATGGTTTTAGCCTGTTTGGTTTCTGTGCCTTTCATTCGATGAACTTTTGAGAAGTTCAGAAGACCGATGCTTTAGAAGAACTTCCTGGACCACAACACGATGGGGCAGGACCGTGTGCCCTGTATAAATTAACTTAGGCCATTAGTCTTAGGGACAAGATCAGCTGAAGACGAAACGCATTTTGAAGTTTGTATTAGCTTGCTAGGGCCGCCATAAGCAAGTACCTCAGACTGGGGGACTTAAACAACCGAAATTTATTTTCTCATAGTTCTGGAAGCTGAGCGTCGGAGATCAAGGTGTCAACAGGGTTGGTTTCTTCTGAGGCCTCCCTTCCTGGCTGGGGACGGCCACCTTCTCCTTGAGCCTCCACACAGCCCTCCCTGTGTGCGTGTCTGTGAGCTGACCTCTTACGGACACTGGCCGTCGGGGTCCATCCTACATGTCCTCATTTGACCTTGATTCCTTCTTTAAAGAACGTATCTCCAAACAGAGTCACATTCTGAGTTACTGGGGTTTGGGACTTCGACGCGTGAATTTTGAGGGGCAGGAGGCAGACATATCAGGGGCTTTCGGTCTCTGACGGGCTGGTGCACCGTGGTTTTCACTTCCAACTTGACCCTTCTTGCCTGGGGCGGAGACGTAGCCGTGAACACTCAGGGTGGGCCTTTCTGCAGAGACACTTCCAGGACTCATGAGGTTGCTCCACGGGACAGTTCATCTCCATCATCCCAGTTATCCGAACTGGGCATCCAGGGTCCACAGTGCTCTGTGCCCAGATTTGGCCTCGAAGGGGAAGGACTTGAAGTCGGTGCTAGCTGTTTCTTCTGCAGTTTTCCTCCACAGGATTATTCGGCCACACGGAACTCCAATTTTAAATTCCGTGAACCAGCTCTCCCTAGTGAAAGGTTTTAGCATTTTGGGGCCAGTTTTCGTGGAAGCGTTTTGCGGGCTGTGAAGTGACAGCTGCCTCTTATCAGTAATCTGAGTTCCAGAAAGTTACCAGACTGGAAGCAGCCATGCCAGAGACAGAAAACAACTGATAAGTTTAATTCCACCCACACAGTATTTAGATCCTACGGAGGTGCTCAAGTGTGTGCTTCTGGAACGGTTGTTGGCAGAGACTGCCGACCGTGTCTGAGAATCGCCTGAGAAGAAAGGTCAGGACTTGGGATAGAGATGAAAGTTCTAGAAAGGGACATTGGGCGAGACGGGGCCATGGAAGGTTTTTTATTTTAGATGATGGAATGGTCAACAGACAGACTTTGGGCAGGAGGCATTCCAGGACGGGATTTGGGGGCCAGGATGCCAGGAGAAGAGGCGCAGAGGGACAAGAAAGGC
>NW_011889022.1:133307-133735 GCF_000151845.1 Pteropus vampyrus | reverse complement strand
ATGCCAGGAGAAGAGGCGCAGAGGGACAAGAAAGGCCCAGGCCGACGTGGCTGGGGGCAGGGAGGAACGTGTCTTCCGAGGACTGTGGGCGAGCCCGAGGCCTAGACGACAAGCCGTAGTGCCTCGTTCTTCTATTTCTGCGTTTCGTTTTGTTTTGTTTTTAAATGCCCAGAAATGTTAAACAAGAGGGCTCGGTGGAGCGGGGGCCAGTTTCCAAACCCCCCTTACGTGCGCACCGGTACCGAGGGCCACTGAGATGTTGTGTGCCTCCTGCCTAATCTGCACCTACGTCCTGTCTCGAGGTCTCACGCGGTGCGGTGTGTTTATGGCGGGTCGAGTAGGGGGTGGGGGAGGAAGTCCTGATTCCAGAAGCAAAGCCTGTGGAAGAGAAAGGTCCACTGCCCTAGACGGCAGCCTCGGACATCGTC
>NW_011889022.1:131569-132012 GCF_000151845.1 Pteropus vampyrus | reverse complement strand
TGATTCCAGAAGCAAAGCCTGTGGAAGAGAAAGGTCCACTGCCCTAGACGGCAGCCTCGGACATCGTCCAAGCGGCGGCGAAACCAGTGGTTTGACCGATTGGGCGTATTTCATCGCTCCCTCCGTTAACCATTTTGTGTCTTATTGATACCATCTACATACCATCTTATACACGTTTTAGTTACTGTTCTATAACCCTAATGCCTGTGAGACCGCCTGGCACGAAATAAACGCGCCCCCCCTCACGCCCAGCCCCCTCATCGTCCATGTCTAATTCCTCTCAGAAACGAATTCTTCTGCGAACGTTTGCGCGTTCCGCCGATAGACCGCAGCAAGCTTGGGCAGTCTGCAGAGAAGGCAGCTGGCTCAGAATGATTTCTGGGACGCGAGAGCGGCAGCGTCTGTTGCTGTACCGTGTCAGGACAGCGCCAAGTAGAGGGCAG
>NW_011889022.1:125068-128684 GCF_000151845.1 Pteropus vampyrus | reverse complement strand
GAGCATCGGGGTGGGCGATGGGCCCCACATCGAGCATTGGGGGCAGTGAGGGGGCCCGTGTCGAGCACTCCTGTGTTTACTGAGCCCCGCTGTGACTCCGCTCCCACGCGTGCCCCTTGCCGAGTGAAGGGGACAGAGGAGAGCCATTCGTCCCTGGTCCCATCCGTGTAGAACAGCTACGGCTGCTCAGGGCTCCGGGTCGGCAGCGACTATGCTGGCCTAAGGCCTCCTTTTGCCTCTGCGGAGTCCTCTCCCACGTCTCCCCAGAGGAATGAAGAGCTTTCTTATTTCTGAGGGTTTTTAGACCGAAAGCTCCTGCCTTTCCTACGTTTCCCCGTTGGGCACAGCGTTTCACAGAAGCTCCCGACTGCGCCTTGTCCCTGTGGAGCAAGCTGAGAACCAGGGCCTCCTGAGGACATCAGAGCCCCCTCACTTGGGAGGCTGAGTGTGTCGGAGGCACCCTGCATTTAGAAATCTGCCAGGCGAGCTGTGGAGAGCTGGTTCTCTCGGTTGCCATGGAAATCGAATTGCGCTGGATTTAGCACTAAATTACGGGGGACACACAGAGATGGATGACTCATTCCACCATGGCCTTGTTCTGTTCACATTGAACCTGCCAGGTGGTGGCAGCGACCCCCGTGGAGCTAATTGGGGCCAGCAGAATGTAATGTGTCAGGGGAGTGTGGCTTCTGGAAGCTTCATAAATGGCAAGGACAGAGATTTCTCCCGAAGGCAGGACTCCTACAGGGGTATCAGTCCCCAGCTCTAGCTGCCGATTCCGAAGGCGTGTCCGGGGGGGAGAGCAGCGAGTTGGGTGGAGTCGGGGGCGCGGCCCCCCTGCAGTAGTCATTAGCCACCTGTGGCTGCTGAGCCCTCACCGTGTGGCTCGTCCAAACCGAGATGGGCCAGACATGCAAAACACTCGCCAGATTTCAAAGACTTAGTGTGAAAAGAAGCGTTCAAAATACCCTATTAGTTTTTAATATTCTACGTTGAAATGATGATGTTTTGGATCTGTGTTAAGTAAGGCACATGACTAAAATTCACCGTACCTGTTCTTTTTACTCTCTTTAATGTGGCTACTGGAACATTTAACATTGCGCGAGTGGCTCATGGTGCGTTTCTAGTGGGCAGGGCTGGTTCAGGGGCTTGTTCCAACGCTGGGTTGATTTGCCGTCAAGTGGAGTTGTTCAGTCTTGAGAGACTTCAGGTTCTTTATCTGCAGACGGAGGTGTCGATCCCGCCTCCAGCTTCTTCAGAGGCTTCTGTGCGGACTGGATCTGATACCAGAGTGGACTCTGTGTCCTCTGTCCAGATGTCCCCTGTGTGGTCACCCCGCTCCCCCAGTTGGCAGAGCACTGGCTGCTGATGACGCAGCCAAGTCCCCCCAGGAATCGCTAGCAGCTGCGGGTGGGAGTTGAGGTGGCGGAGGGGGCGGGGCGGTGGGTCATGTCCTCTCAGATGGATCTGGAAGATGCAAGTGGTCCGTCCCGAATCCAACAGGGCAGGGCCAGAGATCGTAAGGAAGCTACACGAGCGAGTGACTCAGACCTCTGTGTCACTGCTGCTATTGTGGTGGTGACACCTGTGCCTATGGCTGCCGTGGAGCCCCTCTTGTAAACAGCTTGTGGAGGACATAAAAGGTCAAGTTTGGGCCACGGGATTGACTTCTATGTGGGTGAAAGCAGAAAGCGGAATGGCAGACTCACTGGCCAGGTGGTCCGTAAAGAGAGGGAAGGGAGGAGACCCTTTCCGTAGGAGCGTGTGGTGCCCTGGTCACCCGTGCCGTGTGGAGGACACGTGGGCCGAAGCGGCAGGACACAGACTCGTGAGAAACAGGGAGTGGTTTACCTGTCCGTCAGGTGCGTGGATGAGAGGTTGCCGGGTCGAGGGCCGGGGGCGGGGAGAGGCGCGTCGGGGGGCCTCGGGGACGAGGTCTTTGCATTGTGTGTTTGCAGCCAGCGGGGAGAGGCACGAAACGAGTACGTCACGAATGACTCGGCCAGGCGGCGTCGGCCAGCTTCTGCGCTCGGCCACCCCCGTGCGTGAGCAGGGAGCGGAGTGGCCCCGTGATGGCAGGGGTCAAGGCGGGCCACTTGGTGCGCACTGAGGAAGCAGAGCCCGTGGGCGGGACTGGGGACCAGAGGCCTGGGTTTCACCGTGACCACCTTTAAAAAATGACCATTTTGTGTTTTCGTTTTTATTTTTCCCAGCTTGACTGAGACAGAGTCGGTACATAATGTGCGAGTTTAAGGCGGAGGCAGTTTTAAAACGTACCGTTAGGCCTCAGTCCTTTTCGATTCGTCGCTGTGGGCGTCCAGCCGCGCAGGGGTCCGGCGTCGCTCTTCGGCACGTGGCTGCCCCGGTCTCCCCCTCGCGTCCTCCTGACTCCTGACCGCCTTTCACCGCAGCGAGGTCCTGGGCCCTCCGCGTTTCTCTCCTCTCTCCGTCCCCAGCATTTCGAGGCGTCTTCCTCGCTGCCGCTCCCTGGCGCTCCCCCCAAATCATCGCTCCTCGTACGTCAGTCCGGGCCCCTGTCGCCTTCCATGGAGATTTTTGCTCTTTATGTTCCTCATGCCATGACCTGCTTGTTTCCTGAAGGACATCACCTCGTGAATTGAACAGCCATTGACTGTGGGTTTTCGCCACGTACCACACTGAGGACCCAACGAGGGACAAAACTGACCTGGCGAGCGAGTAGTTTGTTGAGTGAATGAATGAATGAATGAATGAATGGAGGAATGAGGGCAGTGTGCAAGCTGTGTGCTGGCTGCGTGCGAGGCCCGAGTGCCTTAAAATCTCAGGAAACCCGCCCGATTTCCCTACCGGTAAACACTTCCCTTATGCCCACGGTACGGACGAGGAAAGCGAGGCCGAGAGGCGCTTGGCTCAGCGAGCCCTGGGGCTCCCTTCGGTGGAGACTGGGGGGCTCTGCTGCCCCCCATCTCCAGGCTCCCCGGTCCTTTCCTGGGGGCAGGACGAGGGTGAAGGTCAGCAGAGTTCACAGCAGGGTCTTTTTTTCTTTCATTTCTTGATATGAACATTCAGAAAAATCTTGGGGAAACTTTGTCAATTGCAAAACCATATTTGTTTTCCTGTCTGTTTATCGGCATGATTAGAAGTAGAACTCTTCATAAGGGCTGAGAGGATTTTTAGGGGGCACAGTGAATAGGAAAAAAGAGACTAAGAGAGAACTCGGGGGGCCTGTGTCCTTATCAGTCCGTCTGGGGGACAAGGACATCCAGGAGACCGGGACGTGGTGACAGCTTCATTTTTTTGAGATGTAGTTGACATAATATCGTGTGGGTTTAATATCGTATTGCAGTATGATTACCGCCTCAGCTTTTAAGAACCAGGAGAGCGGGTTTGATTTCTGAGGCCCTGGGGAAGGAAATGGCATGAGGGGAGCTCGTCCCCCACTGCCGAGCTGGCAGGAAGGCCTCAGGATGCGAGGGCTCAGACGTTAAGCCTCCTTCCATGGGTCTTGGGCTCTAGTAGGGAGGTGACATTCGGACACCACAGCTGCCCCAACAGCATAATGCAGGCGAGACAGGAGTCTGTGGCTTGGCCGGCACCGGTGAGATCAGCAAAGCCTAAGTGAAGCCAGTTGTGCAGG
>NW_011889022.1:124676-125018 GCF_000151845.1 Pteropus vampyrus | reverse complement strand
GCTGCCCCAACAGCATAATGCAGGCGAGACAGGAGTCTGTGGCTTGGCCGGCACCGGTGAGATCAGCAAAGCCTAAGTGAAGCCAGTTGTGCAGGGTTCCTGCTGCAGACAAAGGGAGGCAACCCGAACGGCATGAGCTCAGTGTAGCCTTTGCTTGGCGTGAAGTCTGTGCTGGAATAGAGTGGGCGGCTGTGTGACCTTGACCATGCCGCTCTACCATTCGGATCCTGGGCTGAACTAGACGTCTCTAGGCTTTGCATTCCGTGCCGGAGGGGAGAGCCCCAACACGGGCTGCGAGGGCTCTGCCAGGCAGTTCCCGGGGGAGGTCACGGGGTCGGCCAC
>NW_011889022.1:122053-124370 GCF_000151845.1 Pteropus vampyrus | reverse complement strand
ATCCGCGGACTGCCGCAGAACGCTCGGCAGGACCACCCCCCTCCCCAGGCGCAGCGGCCCCCGCCCTTGGACCCGCCCCTGCCCGGAGCCTCTAGCTGGCTTAGGCTGCAGCACCCGCAAGGTGAATGAGCACGGAGCCTCTCCCCCACGGAGAGCCAGCTGCCACATTCCCGGAGGGGCTCTGCAGTGTCACCAACGCCGACCGCACCTGTCTGGGCTTTGACCGTGACAGGGGAAGAGCCACACCAGCTCTGGATGTGATAAGCATCCTCGTCACTGGGCTAGGTGAATGGTCGGGTCCCCTGGGGAGTGAGGGAGGCAAGATTTGGGGAGAAGCTCTACCTGGGCTTTACCTGGGAAAAGCAGCCTCTCAAAAACCCTGAGAATGCGTCTCCTTTGAAGACACTGGAGCAAGCAACCAAACAGACAGCAAAACACTGATCTCATTAATGAAGCGAGGAGGTCACTGGATTAGAATTCGGGAATCTGGCAAAGACACCAACTGGTGGTGTGACTTGAGGCTGTCACTTATCTCTGGTCCTCAGTCTCGCTTTGATCATCAGTAGTAATTAATTGCTGATGTTTCTTTTAGCACCACGTTAATGGCATGTGGGGGGTCGGGGGATGGGAAGAGAGGAGCAGGCTGTCACTTCAGGCAGGCAAGAAGCACGCATTCTGGGGGCTGAGGAAACCCTCCACTTCGATTTAAAGCTCTTCATGACGACACGGCGTGAAAGCAGCCACGCCACCTTCCCTCTCCTCCCTCAGAAGCGCCGTAGCCACCGTGCACGGCTAGCCACCTTCACCCGGTGGCCAGAATGGCCATGTGTCTCTGGTCGAAGCGCACATCTCCCGGCTTCTGGGGCGACTTCCACAAACCAAGTCGCAGTGGGGAGAGAGTGGGGTCGGCCCTTGCCTCTGGGGCAGTGAGGAGAGAGGAGACATGGCAGGTGGCTGGTGGGGGTGGGGAGAGCAGTTACACCTATGGGCTCGGCAGTTCACCAGCCACCAGACGCTAGCTGTGCACCTGCTGGGCGTAAGCGAGGCCCTGGGGATGCAGCTGGAGCTCAGGTGGCCTTTGCTCCTGAGCAGCTCACTGGCCGAGAGAAAGTGGAGTCTGTTTCCCCTTCAGCTGAACAGGCAAATTCGGGGGCCAAGGGGCTCACAGCACTCGCTCTGCTCAAAAGCCACCCCTCCCCCTACTTGAGGCTGCACACGGCCAGTGAAAAGGATGCTTTTCAGACCGAGGGGCACGAGCTTTGCATCCGCTTCGGCCCGTATCCAGATGGTCAGCAGGCCGTCCAGTTGAGGATTTTGTTAGGCATTTGTATCTGGCTTCTGCCCTCGCCAACTTCCGGAAATTGGTGATAATTAGCAACAGCACTCTGATTCCTTAATTAGGCTTCGGGGACCACACATGGCCAGGGGCTTAAAGGTGGCTGCAGCGAGGCCACATTCCTGCACACTCAGAGGCGTCAGTGGGGATGCCCCAGGCTGCAGTGAGGCCTGTGCTGGACAGCGCCCGCCTGGCTGGGAGGCCGCGGTGCTGTGCCCGCAGAGCCTGGGGCGGAACACGGAGCAGAGCAGGCCTGGCACTGAGCTGCTGGCTGCAGGCTGAGCTGCTGACTCATCGCTGTAGCCATGTTGCCTTTAGCAACTAGAACAACTCTGGGTCTGCGTTCTCATTTTAAAGGAAAATGTGATGCAGCTCTGGAGACAGCAAGGGAGGGCTCCAGAACCTGACCCTAAACAGCGGCCGTGACAAAGCACCTCCATCAGAAGTCCTGGCAGAAATGGTTTTATCAGCCATGGAAGGGTGCAGCCCCTTTGGGGCGCTGGTCAGTCAGTCGGTGTGTATGTATGAAACACCTGTTGTGTGCCTGCACCTACTGTGTGCTTAGAGAATACGGGGGCATGAGAAGTGAAAGCTGGCCCTTGCCCACTAGGGGAGGATCGCATGGCTGACACTTAGCACCCTGGGTGCGCTAGCTCATGCAGCCTCACGGCAGCCCTGTGCAACTGCCGTGTCGCTGCGCCTTTTCTGCCGCGGGCTGGGGGGCCAGGATTTGAACGCACGTCAGTGCAGACTCAGCTCTCACCGTCACAGAGAAAACAGGCGACGCCTGCTCGAGCGCTGCATCCCGTCCGGAACGTAAGCATCTACGATGAGCCCAGCGTAAACCCGCCCATCCACAGCCCTGGGGCCGCTGGGGCGTGCAGGTGTGCTTGTGTTTAAGCAGGCATCGGACCCGCGGGGGAGCTTTCTGAGCAGGCTGAGGGTCCAGGCGAGAAGGCGTCCGGCCAGGGGTGGCAGCCG
>NW_011889022.1:117433-119220 GCF_000151845.1 Pteropus vampyrus | reverse complement strand
GACCTCAGGTAGAGAAGGAAAGTGGCGGGTGGGATTCTGACAGGGCAGGGAGGACCCAGCGGGCTCAGGGCCAGAGTCAGGGCCAAGGCCAGGTATGGCCCTGGTCACGTGCTCCTCACGGGCGTGTTCATAGGGAACAATATTCTGTGGGGTGCGAGTGAGTCAGCCGGCACCGGGACCCAGGCATCGCACCCCACTTTTCTGTGTTTCGTTAATTTGCTAGACCTTCATCTTCGTTTCCGCTCAGATTACTGAAGAGAGGGTGGAATGCTTGAGAAACGGCTCCCTTTTTCAGATTTCCTCTCTCACCCGTCAGCGTGAGGCGTGTTTGCTGCATTGGGACACGTGGCGTTTATTGGTGACGTCCTTGTCCCTGCCAGGTCACAGGGAGGCCATTGGCTGGAAAGATCTGGGAGACACGGCTGGGCCTTCGCGCGGCTCGCCTGTCCCCCTCCTGCTGTCTGGGGGTGCTTGGCGCCTCGTCGGGGCCGAGTGTGGACCGAGATCGATCTGCGTTGCTTTGGTTTGCCCACTGGCTCTTTTACTGTGGCTCTGGGTTTCGCCTCTCAGTCCTGGCCGTGTGCGCATGGGGTGGCGGGGGCAGGCT
The DNA here is from genome assembly GCF_000151845.1 of Pteropus vampyrus. Lineage (NCBI taxonomy): Eukaryota > Metazoa > Chordata > Mammalia > Chiroptera > Pteropodidae > Pteropus > Pteropus vampyrus. Next base: position 118,613 of record NW_011889022.1, on the reverse strand, counting down.
GGCTCTGCAGGGGACAGCGCAGCTGCGTCTGCGCTCACACCGTGCTCACCCCCGCCCCCCGCAGCCATGCTCTGTCTCCCTTAGCTACAGAAGTCTTGGAAGACCCCCGACCCCAGGGCATCGCCGAAGGCTACAGAGGGTTCAGGGAGGCGGGAGGCGCTGTCACCGTGCTTACCGCAGGGAGCTTGGCTGTCGGAGCAGGGGGAGGGCGTGGCCGTGCAGTTTGACAGCCTCGAGCCTCAGTTTACCATCTGTAATGCCTTGCAGAGTGGACATGAGATACAGAAACACTAGCTATAAAAGTGTTTTTTTTTTAAAAATAATATTATCATTCGTTTTCAAAGGCGGCCGTGCCCGGCGTCTGTGAGGTGAGGACCAGCAGCACGAAGGAGAATCGGAGGCAGGGAGGCCGAGGCCGCGGGGTCCGCGGCAGGGGCGCCGCGGTCCGGAGGGAGGCGAGCAGTGTGTCTCCTTTTACCCTCTGACCCCCACTACGCGACCGGCCTCCTCTCTGAAATGTTGGCTGCTGTCCCCAGAGAGCGCGCTGCCTCTGGCAAAGGGGCCGTGGCTGGGGTTCTGCTTCCAGGCCCCCGCCACCCCCGCGAGGAGGCCCCTGGGCTCTCTGCAGGGGTGGGAGGGAGCGTGCGGAGGCCCGCAGGGAGGAGAAGCCCGCGGGGGACTCTGGCCGGACAGGGCAGGGTGCGGTAGGAAGCTGGCCTTGGCCACCTCCTGGCCCGGCCTCTCCGCCTCCGCTGTGTTTCGGGGTCAGGTGTCTTGCCTTGACCCTCTTTCCTCGTCCTCGGTCCGGGAGGACGGGGGAAACTTCCCGCTGAGCGGGGTCTCCGGAGAGCGTGCCCAGCGGGCGGCAGCCGCCTGTCCCACCGGCCTCTTTAGCTTCATTCCCACATCGTTCCCTCTACCTCTTTCTACTCAGTTTTCTTCCTCTTTTCTTGCAAGGTCAGGGGTAGGCCGACAACGGGAGGGGGGAGGGGACAGGGGAGCAGAGGGAAGCGGAGGAAGGCGGCCTGTGTGTGCTTATGTCTAGTGTCCCTCTCGGGTGCTGGCCTCCTGGGAACCCCGCCCCCTCCCAGGGGGTTTCTTCAGGCCAAACATCACGTTCTGCCCAGGCGGCCTCTCTCCCCAGCCTTCCGGTCCGTCCTCGTGGAGGTCTGTGAGGCCT
>NW_011889022.1:113455-115433 GCF_000151845.1 Pteropus vampyrus | reverse complement strand
CCGACCCTCACACTCCGATCATTCCACCTATTCCCCAGATCCTCCCTTCCTGTGTGACGGCAGAGATGACACCAACATTCACCCAGCTGCCAGGGCTAGACGTCTGAGAATCATCACCACCACTCAGTACGTCACTAAGTCATTTGCATCTCTGAGTATCTCTTGACTCTGTCTCGGCCTCTGGTATCAATTGACTTTCCGTATGGAGGAGATTATTCATCTTCGAATCACTGCCCAGGTAATGTTCCTCAAATGCATCCCTTATGCAAGAACTGTTAGAAATCTTTTGAGAAAAGCATAATAAAGGGCATGGAGCCCTAAGTCATTGCAGAAGACAACACAGTTTTAGCTCTGGTACATGACTCTGAAGACAAACCAATGGATCAGCAAAAAGTCTAGAAATCCAGGAATCCACGGGCATTATTCACGTAAAGATGACGTATCGAGTCGGTGAGGGGAGGACCAGGGTCAGTGAGTAATTGTCCTGTGTCCTCGCTTCTACTGTAGGGGATGTATCTCTTAATACATTCTTTTATCCTCCCTAAGCCGTGCCGCGTGGATTCTGTTGTCTGCAGTCAAGAACTGTGGCTGGCATGACTGTGGTGTGTCGGGAAAGGCCTGCTGGGCTGTTTTCGAGGTCCGGTATTCTAGCATCAGGAGATAGCCTTTAAAGGGATTCTTTTATACATTGCATTTCATCACATGAAAATCTCGGAAGGGAGAGATCACACACTGAGTTGTCGGGTATTCTTGTTGTCCGTGTAGTGTGCCTTGTGTGGAGCTGGGGGAGCAAACTTGGATTCTTGGCATCGGATCTGGCGAAACTTGCTCCTCCCTCGTCCTCTGGGACCGGGCCACAGGACATGGCTTTGTCTTATCGCATTGCCAGAGTTGCCTGATAGAATGACCAGGATGAATTTCCATCTTAGACTGTTTTGCATTCTTTCCCTTGGGTGGCACATAAAATTTATCTAATCTTTGTATTTGTCTGGCGGATGGATCCGTTTATGCTGAACAAGTGAGTAGATCCAAGAGACGCCTTTGTGAAGATTCGGAATGTGCCACACCCACGTGGGAAGTTTCAGTAGCCAACAGCAGGTATCCTCAGAAGATGCCGAGAACCCAGGAGCTGACGATGCAAACACTTCTGGACGAGAGGTGGAGCCTGAGTGGCAAGCTGAGTCCGCCCTTGATTATACCTGTAACAGCTGTGCTGAGAGGCGGGGAGATCGTCAAACATTTAAATGGGAGAGGAGCTTTTTTCTGGCAGAGACGGGGGGACTGTATACATTGAGCGCACACTTTTGAGCCATGCAGGAATACATCGCCAATGCTCGTGATGCTGCAAGGGTCACACCAGTGCAATTGCTTAAAATGCCACGAGGCAAAATACCACCATCTCCGCATTACTCCGGGAATACTCAGGGGTTCGTGGTGCCGGTCCTAGTGAGAAACAGCTCCTCTCCGGGAGGCAAGTCCGTCACCTTCTTAGGATGTCCGCCGGCTGCCGTGGTGCTGGCCCTGCAGGTGGCATCAGGGAGGTCTGGGCAAGACGCTTAGGCAGCAGCAGCAGCAGCATATCAGATGGTATTGACCAGGGTTAGGGTTAGAACCCTGGAGGGTGGGTTGAGGGCGCCCAGAACACAGCACTGCAGTAAAAACGATGTGAGGTTGTTGGAGATCAATTTCGCATATTCATTTTACATTCGATGAGGATGATCCGTGCTCAAATAGGACGCAGAGGCCTGTGAGGCGTTTCTGTCTTCTTCCAGGCGAGAGTATTTCTATGAAGCTTTGCTTCGGAGTGAGAAGTTTGGGACCAAGAAATCAAAAGTTCTGAGCCTGAGTTCTTAGATTCATGTTTTCTTATCTATTCAATTTTTTTTGTCCTTGAGCCTGTTGGTTCACTTTGTCATGTCCAAAAAGTCACATCTGTAGAATGAGAACATAGTACTTATTTTACACTTGGGGCTATTTG
>NW_011889022.1:103280-112410 GCF_000151845.1 Pteropus vampyrus | reverse complement strand
GTGACGCCAGATATAAAGTTGCTTGCTTTCTTGGGCTTTGAATGACACTACGGTCGGAGAGGACAAACTCTCCAGGCTGGAAGCCAGGTCTCTGTTTCCACACGGGGACCTTGGGTAACCTTGAGAAATCACTCTGCTTCTGCAGCCTCTCCCTCCGCCTTTGTGAAATTAGGGCAATGGTGTGTTGTTCAACCCATTTCTGTCCTTGGGGGATATGATTAATGGGAAGGATGTTGACAAAGTACTTTGCTGCTTTGGAGGAGCTGTACAAGAATAGAAAATCTTATAAATCATGAGACCTCTGGGTGGATAGAAAATATATTATTATTTTATATTTTGCAAATTAGCTCTCTCTAGCACAATTGGGATTAAATCGAATGAACATTTTTTCATCCTCAGAAACTATGTTTTCTTTTGTTTCAAACATAGAAGATAAATCTTTAATCAGTGATATAAAAATGAAAAATAAAATTGATGGAATATATGAAGTATTTCAGTGGATTGGAGAGAAACATTTTATTAGGAAAAAAAATCAGAAAAGTTATTCAGTTGATTATTCCTGGCAGAAAATCACTGTGAATAACTAAACATCAGCAACCCTTCCCAAGGAGTCCCACACCTCCCTGGTTAGAATGGAAGCAAGAAACCATTCTGGGAAAAACTCCAGACTTTGGTTACCGAAATGGAATGCATTTTATAGCAAGAACCGATAACACGAAATGGATCATCACCCTTGGTAACCCAGAGTACTTCTGCATTTGGTTTGTGAGGACAAGAGACAAAAGAGCAAACTGAGATCAGATCATCGTTTTGGGGAGGCATCTCTGGGGCAAGTTCTTTAATTCTGATTAATCCTAATCATCGGCCCCTTCAGTGGATGATGCTGTTCGGCACGGTGGTCCCAATCACTGAGAAGTCACGGAATTGGGAGGAGTGCGGCTGCAGGGACCCTTAGAGATTACTAGACAAGCCTCTCCCCTCTGCAGAGGAGGAAACTGAGGCTCACAGAGGCCCTCGTTAAAATTTATGTACCGTACTCAATGTTTAGTACAAATATTTATGAAATAACTACTCTGTCAAGCAAACATGTACCGATCACCTCCTTTTTGGCAGGTACTCCAAAAGGCACTGGGGGTAGATGACAGTCCTCAATCAGAGTAGAAATTAGGAGAGACTTCACGCAAGAAAAAAAAAATGCAGTAAAGCTATTTGAAGAACTTTGGACAATAGAGCTACCCACTGTTCCTAGCACAAGAAATAGTCCAGAAGAGCATTTCTTAAACTTTACTCCCTAAAGTACAGTGATCTATAGTGTTGGGAATCTCGAGATACGGGGGCACGTTGCGTAGACTTTTTCTTTTGTCCTCGGAGATTCACAATGCATGGAAATTCTACAGTTAAAAAAAAAATGCTTCTCAGATTTATTTGAGCGTGGGAAGTGACCCTCAGCCCAGCTTCTTTCCATCTCTCTGTTCCTCCTCCCTCCCTCTCTTCTTCTCCCTCCTTTTCCTGGCAGAACAATTTCTATGACTCATAGATTTCTCATGTTCTCAGGACGTTGTTTAGGAAGCTCTGGAAAGTGTGTTGGAGATCCCTCAGCGCACCAGAAAGTTCCATCAGCTCAGAGATCATGTTCTCAGAAGATTCAGCTGATGGAGATTTGCCGTAGTTCCGATCTGTGGTTGAGCGGTGTCCCGACAGTCATCGGCCAACAACTTTTCCTCATCACAGATGTGGAATGCTGAAGCAATGATTAATATAATCTGGGAGAATTTGATTATTAACCTGAAATGAAGTCATTTGGAGATGTCATATGATGAAGAATTGTTTCCTGTTTTGCTCCAATTAATCTAATATGCCTGGCACAAGAAGTAATCCAGAAGGTATAAGATTTCAGAGCAAATCCATATTTAAGGAAACGCTGCTAGCTGCTAGCTTGCTGACCCTCTGAATATAAAAACAGCCCATTTCAGTGGAAATTAGAGTAATAGAGAATATTGCGGCGCCTCTTGAAATTTCATCAATATCAAAATGATAAGTCCTTCCCTGGGCAGTCAGATTACATATCTATCTTTTTTCTCGAAATCACATTTAGTTCAGAATGATTGCAGTGTAACGCATCTTTGCATGCTCTTTTAGTCAATTTATTATCCATGTTACTTGTGAATTGCCTTGTATATTCAAAGTATGTATATATATTTATATACACACACACTATATACTATGATGTGTGATATATGCCATATTATCACATATGATTTCTGTTTTTTTTTTTTTGTATAACTTTGCTTAAAATTCTGCGCCATGGCAGGGATGTGAACATAATCTGAAAGCGATGTTTGGGGAGCGGGCGGAGTGCCATGCTTCTGTGTTACTTGTCGAGTCACTCTCCACGGGATGAGACAGAAGTTGGTTCGATTTTGTTTCTTACATTCCCACGCTGTACTGCATTGTATTTTATTTTTAAAAGAATGATTCTTATTAAACAGTAAAGTCAGTTTTAAACCTAAACTATGAATTTATGTGAATACTTGAGAATTATTTTGTTTAGTTTGGCTTTATCAAGGTCACAGCGGTTTATGACATTACCTAAGTTTCAGGTGTGCGACATCATAATTCAACATCTGTACACACGGCCGGTTGACAGGTCTGGTTTCCAGCTGTCCACATCCAGTCGACCCCTGTACCTGTTTCGCGCGGCCCCCACCTCCTTTCCTCCAGGCATCACTGTCCGTTTCCTGCCTCTATGAGTTGTTGTTGTTCATTTCTTTCGTATTTGTTTTTTTAGATTCCACGCATAAGTGAAATCATATGGTATTTGTCTTTTCCCGTCTGACTTACGTCACTTAGCGTAACGCCCTTAAGGTCCATCCATGTTGTCACAAATGGCAGGCTTACGTCTTTTTTATGGCCGACCAGTATTCCATTGTAGATGTGTATGTGGACTCCAGCTCTGAGGGTGTGAATCCCAGACCCATCCTCCAAATACACCTTTCATTATCATCCTCATCTTCCAAACTCCCAGTTACCTCTACCTTATGTGTACCAATGGAGAATTTGGTGAAAAGGGAGGACGAAATGACTTTTTAGAGGTGAAATTTCATTCTCTTACTATTCTTTCATTTCCCTGATGACAGAATTATCCTGGAAGTTAACTACCTTTATGATACCAGTGGAAGCAGAAGAGTCTAAAACAACAGTTGAGATGGCACTGGCAAGCATCCTCTCGGCGAGCTATGCCAGGATCGTTCCGAAATATGGTTCAGACCGGCCTTTTAAAAACCTACAACAATGCTCAGACACTAAATGATGCTCATAAAAAATTAAGAGGCATCTAGAGTGGTTTTAAAATTTTAGTACAAATGACAGATTAAAAAACAAGCCTGCGGCCACATAAATTTCATTTCTGTATTTAGTGTTCACGTCCTGTGGCCAGCGATTGTGGAAAATTTAGGTTTGGGCCATGAACGTTGAGATTCCTGTGATTGAAATGAGGGTAAGCACGTCATAAACAATTAGAGGAAACTTAGTATCGGGTTTCATAGTGGTGCTGGAGTGGGCGATTTCAGATATTTTGCATACTAATTTTCTTCCCTTGACCTAATTTAATGGGTTAGAAAGTTCTCTGTTTGGTTACCTGTCTTGGAAGACGAGAGTTTCAAAGGTGCTGATTGTAAATTTGAGGTCTTTGTAGCAAGAATCATATATATTTTTATAACTTATTACATAGCTTAGTGAATTAGTAGAGAAAACAAGATTTGGAACAATCATGATTTTAAGAGAAAAATGTATTCTCAAGCTCTTTGTATGCGAATAACGATTTTTGCTGATTGCAAATCCATCTTTATTAAAGCAATTTTTTAAGGACGTAGAAGATTATAATTTATCAACCACACATATTCTTTCACATGTATGTGAGAAAATTGCATTTTTTAAAAACATTTTGTCGGGCAGAGTTTTTACTAACCAGGTGGGTCTTTTCCTGGTTTAGTGCATTTTGGAGATTAGTTTCTGGTGAATATTCTTGTTCATAAAAGCCACACTTTTAAATCATTTTTTGTGTGTGTGTGGTTTCCAGGAAAAATTAAACATTTACGGGAAAAAAAGTCAACATCCTTGACGGCGCCAATGTACTGTTAGCATTTCCTTTGGCTTGAGGAAGAGAAACATAATTTATCTCCCTCTGTAGCTTCTGCTTAATTTTACATCAAATACCATATGTTTGGTGACAATTTTCTTCACTCATTGTATCTTATAACTCCAAATTTCCACCTCTTAATGATTTACTTTAAAAAGCATGGAAAATAACACACAACTTGCAAGTCCACATTCCTTATCCTTTACGGCATGTCTTTTCAAAAATCAGAACCCATATTTAGTGTCTTGGCTATGGCAGAGCTGTTTAAAGCCAACCTTTTAGTTCTTTATATTTCTGAGAAAGCTAGTTCTGGGGCCATCGTGGAAACCACGGACCCAGATGGATCGCTTATGTAACATTTCCAGCAGATATATTTTCAATTACAATTTTATTGGGCACGCGTTGAATATAAGTATTCTTCCTATTAAAATTTCTATTATAAAAGAATCTGATTTTACCATGGTGTATGCCTTTGCATGCAATCAAGAAAATTGCTTTGCTTAACTTTCTAAAATTAGTTGGCAGGGCTGTCTGAGAGAGAAATTAGACGGCCTTTCTGAGAAGAAGTGAGTTGGCAAGGCCGTCTATTCCTTCTTCACGGGAGCAGTGCGGTGTTGACGAGATCTAGAATGTGACAGTTTGATGGCAGAATAGTAAGGGATTGGGCTAGCTTCCGTGATATGATTTTTCAAACACATGCGGATTCACTGAGTGCTTACAACGGGTGGGCAGCTCGATATTCGGTGTCCGTGCTAGGGTCATTATGTCGAAATGCCTACGGTCTACTCGGAGATGCAGGTCGTGAAGAGGGAGACGCGTCTAACCATAGAAGGGCTCGTTCTGATACAGCTCAAGTGTCACCCCCGTAGGCGGTCACTGACCCCTCCACTGACCCCTCCAGATCAGTGCATACCAACACGTCCTCTCTGTCCCCTCACCCTCTCTCATCTTTTCCTATGTGGACCGCGTGACACTTCACATCTGTGTGTGTGTGTCCTGTGATCTGTTTAGTGCTTTTCTCTTCCGCCAGATTTACGTTCTGTGAGACCGGGGACTTTGTTCGCTGTCGTAACCCCTGTAACAGTAGCCGGCACAATAAATATTTGTTGAACGAAGAAATGGATGATGCAAGGAGGACAGGCATCCCCCGTCATCTGCGGGGAACACGTTGCAAGACCCCCGTGGTCGCTCGAAACCGCGGAAAGCTGTGGCCCCGCGTAGCTCTGGGTCCCGCCTCCCCCCGTGATCCCCACACAGCTGTTTACACACCGGAAGCGCTTCCCGCTTCCCGCTTCCCGCTTCCCGCTTCCCGCTTCCCGCTTCCCGCTGGCGTTTGCGAGCTGCCAGCTCCCTGCTCTGGGGCTTGAGGGCTGTCGTGGCGTAAAATCAGGGCGACCTGCGCACCAGCCCTGTGACACCTCGGCAGTGGAGCCGGTGGCCAAGAGGCTGCTACGTGACTAACTGGCGGGAGCGTCTACGTCACGGGACGCCGTGTAGAGCGGCGAGTCACACCCGGCGGGACTCGTGAGATTTCATCCCGCCCCTCGGCACGGCGGCAATTTAAAAGCATGAGGTGTTGATTTCTGGAATTTTCCACATAATGTTTTCAGACCGTGGTTGATCACGGGTCACCGAAACCAAAGAAAGCAAGCCTGAGGAGAAGGGGGGACACCTGTCCGTGTCTAGGTGATGGCAAACGTTCGTTGGCCGAAGTCGAAAAAAACCGGAAGATTCTGACGGGAAACGGTGAAGACGATGGTGTTGCTGGTCCTCAGCCACCCTTCGAGGACGGGTGAGACACTCTAGGCAGCGGCCGAGCAGGGGTGAACTTGTCCCCACCCTCTTGGGCGCTTAAAGCAGGGTTTGAGGTGAAGCATCGGAAAGCGCCCGGTTGGGCTGCCAGCCCGGCAGCCAGTGTCCCCGGCGGTGTCCACGGTCCCCGGCGCTCTGTGGGGAGAGAACTCCAGAGCAGGGCGTGGGGGTTTGGAGGGGAAGCCGGGGGCTTCGCACCCGCTGGAGCAGGGGCCGTGACTCACACCTTCCGAGGTGACGAGGTGCCAGCTCGCTGTCTTCTCGGAGCGGGTGGGCAGCTGGCGCCTGCGTTCTGGGGCCACGTCACCGTGCGTCGCGTGGGTTCCGGGACAGGCCCTTCCCGCCTGTCCCCGCAGTGATGGACAAACGACCAAACTCACTTTCATTCCTGGGACGGGAACGTGTCGCGTGACTCTGACGGCTAACGGAAGCCAGACGCCGTCCCACGCGTCACCGCCGGGACCAGAGCAGCCTGTCCCCGTGCGTCGCTTGTCCCCGTGCGTCTGGCGGGGGTCGGGCGGGAGCTGGCGAGGCGGGTGCTCTGGGGTCTTTGGTCGTTGTCCTTCAGGTCCTTCGCAGATGGAGGCGGATCGGCGCCTCCCCGGGAGCTTCCCACGCCACGGGGACTGGCGGTGGCCGGGTGTCACGGGGTCCGGGGAAGCGCAGGGCTGGCCGAGGGCTGGGAGTTCGTGAGCGGCCGGTTCACTTGGGTTTCTCCCCGCACACCTCCCAGGGCTCGGTCCCCTGATCCGAGGAACGCCGTGTGACTTCAGCTGTCGCGTAGTCCAGCCGGTTCAGGAAAACGTTCCAGTTCTGCCAGCCCTGCCTCCCCCTGGGGCTCTGTCCCCTCGGCAGCTGGCTGGGCTGTCAGGCCGGAAGGGGACTCCGCTCTGAGCACTGGCTTCGCGTGAGAAACTGGACCGGCTCTGGTGGCTGGGACCTCTGGGCCTGCTCAGGGTTTGTGCCGTGGCTCCCAGGGGGATCGAGTTGGAGTAAACATCTCCAGAAGAGGAGCTGGGGACGTCCCTTCGGTCCGAAGGGCAGGCCAGTGGGTGGTTATTGATCAGCGCTGGAAACGGTGGCTCTAAGCGAGAGGCCACGTGCTTGTGAGAAGCACAATGGCCTAGCCGTGAGCGACGCCGCCATCTCTCTGGCTCGACCTCTGTCGTGTGAAGCTAGCCGTGTCCCATAAGCTCCAGGTCCTTGTTCGCTCATCTCTGAAGTGACAGAGAGGGTCACCGTTTCTTAGTCTTTCGAGCAAATTACCCGTACTAGGGAAAAGTAAAAAACGTAGATAATGTTGCCGCGTTGATGGGACTGGACGGCTCACGGGCTCAGGTGTGAAACACCTTGACGTTCGCATGTGAACGCACCCTCTCCACCTTTCAGCCAGGACGAGCAAGTCCCTCCTCGTGCAAGGACAGAGCGACGAGAAAGTGCCGTGCGTGTGGGCGTGTCCCCTAGTCACTCCCGTGTTCTTCTTCCCCAGGATGGGGACGCGCAGGGACGCTGAGAAGCGGTGGCCGCATCTCTGAGGCCCGCACTCAGCTTTGGGAAGGCAGCTGCGTTGCCATCTTCCAGACAAGCAACCCCCACGGAAACGACCTTCCGAAACGTCACCCAGACCGGAGCGGGCAGCGGCAGCCTGTCACACCACCCCTGCTGTGCTCAAGTCGCCCCAGAGGACTTGGCTTGTTTCTTTTTAAGGACAAGTGAGCTGCAGTGTCGGGAAGCCAGGTAGGTGAAGCCACAGTACAGAGGTCATTTCGTCCCGTCCCCGCCCCCCACCCCTCCAGACCCCCAGGCCGTTTTCTTCCTCATTGTGGTGACACCTTGTGCCCCTGCAGCACACAGACTGTGGGGCAGGAGCCTGCGACATGGGCTCTTTCATCTGGAAGCCCTAGCAGAGACCAGTGTGGCCTTTAACTGCGCCGGCTTTAACGGCTCCGCTCGGCGCAGTGACCAGCAGTGAAGGTCACCTCTTTGGGTTCTCACGCTTCCTAAGGAGCTGCCCTCCGCAGAGACGTCTCTGCCCCCTCGAGGCCAAGCTCAGGTTCGCCCCGACTCCGGCGTTTCCGTGTCCCACTCACACAAATGACTGCCAGTGTCTGATGAGCCCCTCCTTGTCCTTCCTGATCTTCCGTTTGTCACTTGACCACCTCTGGGTGTCGATGGTGAGCTTCTCGAGGGCAGGGTTACTTGTCGCCTTATTCCTTTGTCGAGGCCGAGACCTTGGCTCGGTACTCGGCCAATGCCTCGTAGGTGACTGGCCTTAAATGGTTGTGCCTGCCGCCTCGGTGCCTTTGCGTAGAGTCGTATTGCTCCAGAACTTTCCGTCTCAGAGGTTCCTCCTCAGGCATGTACATTGTGGTTGTTCGGTCTGTTGGCCCTGATACGTTTCTCTGACTTCCTTTTTTCCTCCGAATACGGAGGCGGTCGGGGCAGACAGACCTGGTTCGGAAGACCGATCCTGTCGTTTACTCCTGCTGTGACCCTGGACAAGCCCTTCACCATCTTGGTGGCTCATTTCATGGGTATAAAACGGGGCAGTGGCAGCCAGAGCCGTGACAGCCCACGTAGCACCTTTGTGTGAGCCAGGCAAGGGAACCCCGAGGCCTCGGCTTGTCCAGATGAGCATGGCCTCTGCTTGCCGCCTTGGCTGGTCACCCTGCAGACCATTCAGGCAGCTCTGGAGGGGCCACCCTCGCAGGGGTGATGTGAAGGCCACACGAGGTCACGTATATAGAGAGCATGCAGAAAGCAGCTGTGCCAGCGAAGTCACCTGGCACTGCGACAGACGGCCGGCTCCAGAAGGGACAGGGTGGGCTGCGAGGAAGGTTGGGGGCTGTTTGTCACAGGCTCCATGTAGCGAGAGTCTCTCGGGTTTGGACAGTTGCCCAGCGGGCTCAGGCGGCACTGTGCATGTTGGCTTTGGGGGCCCGGGGCTCAGAGGGGTGGAGCAGATGCGGGCGTCGGGTCGGGGTGGTGTCACGGTTCTGTTCCCTCCTGAAAGGCTGAGGGCTCACGGGCGTTTCCAGGCGGCGCCTTAGGGAACAGAAAGCCTGGTGCTCTCGGGGCAGGTGGGTACGCGGCTTCTCCGTGCGCCCATCACACGCCCGTGGCCCACGTGCCGGCTGGTTTCAGATGTGAGTCCCCTCCGAGTGCGTGCTGTGGACGTCC
>NW_011889022.1:99944-101620 GCF_000151845.1 Pteropus vampyrus | reverse complement strand
ACACTGGGCTGTGTGACATGGCACCTGTCGGAGGGGTCCAGCGCGGGCCAGGGTCACAGGAGCAGTGGCGTCCTCCTCACTCTGCATGTGTGGCCCTCGAGTGGGGCCGTGGACCTCGGTGACGAAGCGAACATACTCAGCTGACCCGGAGGGCCCTGCAGGGGAGGCTGGAAATGCACTGACTGAGATCTTAGCTCTGAGCGATGACAGCTTCACTGTCCCTTCTTCAGGTGACAGCCCCTCCACTGACCCCATCCGTTACGTTTCCTGGACACCCCCACAACATTAGCAGCTGTAATTTTCCATCAATGCCGGTTAGTGCTGGGTTGGACATGTGACCCGGGTAGGTGGTCCACCCCTAGCTATGGCGTGAGTCCAGGGCTCAGGACGTGCCACGCAGTTTTCACGTGGTCAGTAATCAGAGGCATTACTGAGAAGTGGAAGCAGCCGTGAGCCACTAAGTCTGCGCTATTCCCCTGCTTCTGCCCCGGCCTGGGAAACGGTGGCGCAGCTTGTCACGGTGGCGTTGCTTGTCATGAGGCTTTTCTGGCCTAGATTGCGAAGTTTAGGAATGTGTGAGACATCCTTTATCTAGACCCCTGCAAGACCTCATCCTACTCATCCTCCAGCTGTCTCTCTCGCAGCGAAAACCTGCCTCCTGTCACATTCTCCGCTGGGCGCCACGAATTTCTCGGACTCCATTTCCAGTGCTTTTTCCAAGGGCTCGATCGCAGGTGGCCCGTGTCACTAGATGAATCGGGGCTTCGCTGAAGTGAAGCCAAGCCCATCAGTGCTTCGGCATCCTATTTAGCAGTCATCCTCTACGTCTGGAAAATTGTGAGGGATGTAATTATCAGGGAAGGAGGAGAGGAGGGAGGAGAATTGTCTTGAAAAGTTAGATGTCATGGAAAGGACCCCAGGGAATCCCCGACCTGAAGTTTAAGCACTTAGATCAGGGCCCCCAGCGTCCTGCACAGTTCGTCCGCTGCTTGGGACTCGTGGCATCCTATAAAGTCCATGGCAGTTGGATGTCAGCAGAGTCCAGTGAACCTCAGGTGCGACGCTGTCTTCGGCAGGATAGGTGGCCGAGCTGGGTCTGGCCTCTGTCAGCTTTAAAAATATACCCATCACATTATACCTTCTTTATTTTGGCCACCTGCTGACCGGTCCTCCAGCCTCCACCTCACCACTCACCTCACTCAGAATCCAGGCCACAGAAGAACTGAGGGATTCTTGTGACGGCCTAGGAGGCTCTCCATGATCCGGCCCGATACCTGTGTGATCTCAGAGCCTCCTACCTGACCCCTGGTGCCCTCGACAGCCGCTGGGGCAGCCTCCCTGCTGTTCTCCCAGCGTGCCGAGCGTGCGCCCGATCCGCCTCGCCGTCTTCGCGTTTGCTGTTCCCTCGGCCAGAATTCTCTTCTCGTGAGTTTCACCACGGTCTCGCTTCATCAAGTGTCACCCGATTGCCTTTCCTGACAGCCCTCGCGATACGAAACAAAACCACCACCACCACCATTACCTCCCCACAAGCGCTCTCTGCCTCTCTTACCCTGCTTCATTGTCCTCTGATATGCTCAAAACCACGTGTCGTCATGTTTTCTGTTTCCTCTGCCGTCAGATAAGCTCGCAGAGAGAGACTTCATCTCTTTGTTCTAGGCTTTATTCTCAGCACC
>NW_011889022.1:92116-98119 GCF_000151845.1 Pteropus vampyrus | reverse complement strand
CCAAACAAACCCTAATTATAATAGTACAATTTAAAGGATCATAACAAATGAACAAATGTGCATATGCAGGTTCGTAAGTAGAGGTTTAGAGTGAGGTAGAAGCTTCCCAAAGTCCTCTCCAGCCTTACTCCCTCTCAGCCCTGAGCTAAACACCCTTCCGAGTTTGTGTTGATCACTCCTTTGCTTTATTTATAGTGACATCACTTATGTATGTAACCTGACTCAATGTACTGTTTAATGTATGCATATTTCTGAACTTTATGTAAATGGAATTATACCGATGCACTTTTCCGATGTGCTGCTTTGTCCCAATTTTTACTGATATTTTTTTCATGTTGATCTGTGTAGCTAGCAGTCATTTTTTTGGTCACTGCTGTATAATATTCTGTTGAATGGACATACCACTATTTATTCGTCTAGTCTACTGTTGATGGACATGTAGGTCCTAGTGTTTGCTGTCACAAACAAGGCTGCTATGAATATTCTTGATGATAACTTCTAGAACACATGTCCAAGAGTTTCTCTAGGTGTAAATTTGGGACTAAAATTCTGCATCATTGGATATGTGCATACGTAATTTTACCGGGTTATGCCACACTGCTTTCCAAAGTACTAGCATAAATTTATACACCTAGAAGCAGTGAATGAGAGTTCTTCTTTTCTCTACATATTTGCCAACACATGGTATTATTCAACTTTATTTTTACCGATTTGGAGGGAGATTTGGTTACTCAGTCTAGCTGAGTCCTCCTAATTGCTAATGAGGTTGAGGTTAAACATGTTTTTATTCAATTTATAGGCTCTTTGCACTTTTTCTTTTAGGAAATGCCTGTTCATAGGTTTTACCCACTTTTTAATGTTTTCTTTTTTTGAGGGGGGAGGTCATTTTCTTACTCGTTGTAGGAGGTGTGTATTTGTGGATACTGAACTTTGTTATATGTGTAGCGAATATGTAGCCTGAATGGTGGTTTATATTTTTTGCTCTCTTTCTACATCTTTACCATAAACAAAAGTTGTTAAATTTAAGATGATTAAATTCATGAATCTTTTTCATTAGAATTTCAGCTTTTGGTTTTTTTCAGTCATAAAGATCGTCTATATTTTCTTCTAACCGTTTTTTTTTTTTAGTTCCCCTCCCTGCCACATTGAAGCCTTTAATCCGTCTGGGATTTTGATGGTTGCGAGATGGGTATCTTATTTCATCTTCCCCTGGGTGGCTAAGCAGCGGCTCCGGAATCATTTAGTAAATGGTCCATCCTGTCCCACCGATACGCAGCGGTGCCATCAGCCATGGATTCAGTGGTTCTGTTTCTAGGCTCCTCGTTCTGTTCGGTGGCCGCTCTGTCCACAGCTTCTCCGACAGCCCGCGACCTTTGACCCGAGTAGGAATCCCCACCTTCTAGGACGTGTTCCCTCTCTCCTCCTCCTCTTTGGGTGTCTCCGTGTAATTTAGGGGTCTTGTCTGTTCTTGGTACTCGGTTTGTAATTAGAAGAGCATCGCAGTGTATCAGACAGGCCGTTCAGCCCCAGACGAATGTGTCACCTCTCTCTCCTTTTCAGTTAGTCTCTGCTTTATGGAGTTGTGTTGAAAATCGCCCCAACGCATAGAAATGGGGAAAGAAAGCTGTCTTTTAGCCATTTCTAGAATTAGTAGGAGTTTTCTCCTTTCTTTCTGGTCATTCTGCTGCTGCTTCACGCTGTATGTTTCTCGTCTCCTCATTATCTCAGGACATGTACTCACCGAGCTGATCTGTGAAAATGGACTTGAACCTCAGACTGTAAGTGTAGGCACAGGGACACACCTTGAAGGTGTGACTTCCCATGGCCGCTCGGTTTCCGACGTTGCAAGTGCCCCCAGCCTGCGCCCCTCACCTGTCCCCCGCTCAGCTCCTCCCCTGTGGATGTTTCCAGGGCTCCAGAGCTTGCAGGGGCCCAGCTCACAGCTCCGCCCACTCCTCCCTCACTGCTGAGACCGCCCTTCGTGGGCAGGGGGAGCCACTGCAGCGAAAGGCCCTGTGGCTTTCCCTGGCGGCAGCTGTGGGTGGGACCAAGTGGATGGGGACATGCGCGTGTGCACATGTCATCTCGGGCGGTGGGGAGGGAACAGTGGCATGCAGCTGTCACCGAGGTGGGTTTCTCTCTCACCCCGCCCAGCCTCTTCTATTTTTATCTCTGTGACCCTTGGGGCCCTTGCAAATGTCACTATGTTCTCTGCTGCCTCCCCCTCGTTCCCTTCTGTGACCTTTTGGGGCCTCCTATGGGTGGGCTTTTGTTTAAGGGGGTTGGGTGAATGATGCACTGTGCCCCCCCGCCGCCCCCTCAGGAGGCCTGAGAGCCAGGCTGCGAAGTCCGGCACGTTTGCCTCCCAGGGGCACATTTCCTCAACTATGCTGCTTCCTGGTTTGCCACCCAAATGATTTGGAAATCTCCCTTCTCGTCCTCTCTCACACGCATACCTGGAAAGGGGGTGCACATGGGAGCGAAAGCAAACTCGCAGGGAGCGGGTGGGACTGGTTGCGTTCGTCACCCTCCACCGAGACCTCTCCCAGTGTACACTCCGACTGTCTGCACAGCAGCCCCAACAGTGTTACAGGAGGCGCAGAGGAATGGATAGGCATCAGCCGCAAGCCCAGCCCCCAGCTGTCCTCAGAGTCCTCCGCCGGGGGGAGGCGGGGTCCAGTCGGGACAAACTCCCGTGCCCTCCAGGCTGAGGACGAGGCTCCAGGCTGACTTCCCCCAGTTCCGCTTCAATTCATTGACGTCCATCATGTCCAGGTTTGGGTATGTGAATCGAATCGACTTCAGAGAGCGAGACCGGCCGGGAATTGTTTGGACAGCTCTTTTGTGCTGAGCGCTGTAGTCAGTTCTGAAGGCATAAAAATGAACAGAGAACGTTACTGCCCTGAGGAATGTACAGTCTGTTTGAAAGAGACGCTTAGCGTGTCGGGTGACCTGTTCCCTCTGGAGGCCAGTTAATCAGGCTGACGCTTCGGTCACGGCCGTTGGACACTGCGTTTTTCCTGAGACAGAGGCGCCGTATCGATCCTTCAGGGCATTGGTCAATAAGCCAGCACCGCAACCATGAGACCTCCGACTCCTTCAGAGCCGAGAGCTTGTGTGCTGCCAGCTCTCACCTTCACAGCTTTCCTCAGAAAGTCTGAGTTTGGCTTGAAACAAATGGTGTCAGATTTTCGGACTCCACCAGGCCTGCTGTGTTCAGTGGAGCCGTTTGCACACTGTACAGGGGTGTCCAGCCGGGGGTGGGGAGGGGGCAGGAGGAAGCCGCGGGGTGGCGTCTTTATCAGAAAGCAGGGCACCCTTTCTGATTCGTCCAGAGGCGAGAGAATGCCTTTTCATACTTTGCATGAAGGTGGCACATAGGCTCGCTGGTGGCCCTTCTGGCCGTCACATTTCCCCAGCTCAGTACAACGCCCAGGACCGACAAGCGTTTCCTGCGGAGGGAATTACTTGGAACCCTAGGGACCATATATATTCATCCTAAGAAAGAAACAGCTCAAAAAATATATTTATAAACCTTTAAAACATGAGAACCGGAAAGGATTTTGGAAAACACGATGTGTAAACCATCTAATTTTCCATGTGTGGAAAATGACCTTGAACTTCAGAACTTAATGGAAAGTGGGGGACCATTCTGTCTGTCTTCCACACTTCATTGATGAGGAAATCAGTGTCCAGAGAGGGAGAGTGACCAAGGGTGGCAATGTCACGGGTCTTCCGGCCCCAGCCCTGTGCCCTTCCAGTCTTAGTGTCCTGCCACTCAGCTGGGTCGTGGGAGGGTGGGTCCAGAATTCAGGCCACGATGCACATCCAGTGCTGTCACTGTGTTTTCTGATTCAAATGCAGGGGACCGAGCTCTGCGCCCAGAACCCGGCTCCTGGCCTGGTCCTCTCCACAGGAAGCAGGCCGTGGACCCTCAGGGTGTCGTTGCGTCTGAGTGCACCACCTGGGGGTGGGGGGAGTGCTGGGCAAGCGGCCGGCTCTCTCGTCTGAGTCTGGCGCAGGAACCATGCCGTCCTGCAGCGAACGCTGAGAGAAATCACTTTCTCCTCTGACGTAGCCTCCACTCCTCCATCTAGGGCGAGGGTGGGCGGCAAGCTGAGCATCTGTCTTTGGGAGGGGGCCGCTCGGGAGGGGATTCAACTGGTCTCGCTGTGACCAGCTCTTCAGCATTTCAGAGAACTCCGGGTTCACAGACACCACCCCCTTGGAGTTCCCGTGTCTGAAGAAGTGTCGCTGCCAGGTCCCTGACGGGGTATATATTTTGGAGGCGACCGCATGGCACGAGGGTTGTGTTGTACTACACTGACCACCTGGGATGACTTCGGCAGGTCGCTCCATTCCGTGTGCCCACGTCTCTTCAGGGACGAAGTGGACGCAATCGTACCTGCTCCGTGTCCCCTTATAAGGCTCCGGGGAGGGTCAGCGAGATAAGGCGTGTGACACTGTTTGCATTGTCTACTGAGCAAACCTGAGGTCCTCGTGGGGATTCCTGGCAATGGGCACCGGGGCGGGGGAGGGGCGGGGATGGGGGTGTCCTGCCAGCCGGAGGGGTGCTGTGAGCAGCCTCAGCTTCCTCCAAGGCCTCTGGGTGCTGTCCGCGTGGGAATTCGACTCCTGAGCGTCCGGTGCCGTGCACTTCCTCCCGTTTCTAAGGTGACTTTGATGGAATCGCTATTTTTAAAACATGAGAGCAGCAAGGGGTGGGGTCTCTCTCACAGACCGAGCAAAACTTTCATCGTGTCCGGTTGTGCACGGCCACGCCTCCCCGTGGGGCTCAGGACGTGGGGCCGCATGCGTCGTTCTGTGCTGACCCTTCCGGCTGCGCAGCCCAGCCCAGGTCATGAGACGTTTGCATGGCGTTCGAGCGCCTCTGTCCACGAGGTGGGCACGGGGGGCTGAGAGTGGAGGACGAGCGGGATTCTCTGACAATGGGCCTTGGACCCCAGACCCCCAAATCGGTGCCCTGCAGAGTGCTCGCTTTGCTGCGCAAGCTTCTTTGAATTTTTGGGGTCACAAATCGAATGTTGAGAGGGGTAGTAATTCACAGCGTTCGTCACCACTGTCGGCATCATGGCGTGTCAGTGGAAAGGGGACGGCCCCGTGCAGAGGCGGCGGGTGTGAGAAGGGGCAGGTCTCAGCTCAGAGCTCAGGGACGGAAGGAAGTGGCTCCTTCTCCTTTTCTCTCCCCGTCTGTCAAGTTGTCCTCCAGACTCCTCCCAGACACGGTCAGTGGTGCTTTGGTCACTCGGCCTCAGGACAGCCCGCTCTGCTTCTGGACAACTGCACTGGGGAGAAAGTCACGTCTCGCCAGCGCTAAGCCGAAATCTGCTTCCCTGTGTTTCCAAGTCTTTGGTCTTAGACGTATCGTAAAGATACAGTGTCTCCTTCTAAGCAGACCTGCCCTCCACGACGCATGCGAGAGACACTGTCGTGACGGTCCTGCAGTTTTCGGCAGGGGCAGAGGACTCAGTCTCTCCCTGGCCATGAGTTTCCTTTTGATTTTGGTATCAGTGGCCGTTTTTCTTATTGCTGGAACATAATGGGCAGATAATTTATGTTTAAGGTCAATTTTTAAATTAAAGCTCCTATCATGAAATCATATTTTTATTGAAAAAGCGTAATTACTACAGATCTAATGCGATTAGTTCCTGGTGTGAGTAATGGGGGGGAAGCGCCCAGAGTCAGGAACACACGTCCTGTTTCTAGGGGTCGTGCTTTTCTAGATTCAGATTCTCAGGTCGATGTACTGCGTATTGTATTGTTACCCTTTCCACTGGAACATTCCCAGGACACGCACTTGATCTTATGTCTGTCATGTGAAAGTCAAAGTAAACAAGAAGCCCTCCCTGGACCCCGCGCCCTTAGGCGGCTGTCCTTTTTCTCTGCAAGGTCCTAGCGTGACACTTCGGAGGCAACTGTGGTCTGCAACGGTTCTCCTTGGAGAGCTGTCTACACCGGCCGCCCCCAGCCCTTCTGGAACCC
>NW_011889022.1:67575-91586 GCF_000151845.1 Pteropus vampyrus | reverse complement strand
GGAGAAAGTCACGTCTCGCGAGTGCTAAGCCGAAATCTGCTTCCCTGTGTTTCCAAGTCTTTGGTCTTAGACGTATCGTAAAGATACAGTGTCTCCTTCTAAGCAGACCTGCCCTCCACGACGCATGCGAGAGACACTGTCGTGACGGTCCTGCAGTTTTCGGCAGGGGCAGAGGACTCAGTCTGTCCCTGGCCATGAGTTTCCTTTTGATTTTGGTATCAGTAGCCGTTTTTCTTATTGCTGGAACATAATGGGCAGATAATTTATGTTTAAGGTCAATTTTTAAAGCTCCTATCATGAAATCATATTTTTATTGAAAAAGCGTAATTACTACAGGTCTAATGCGATTAGTTCCTGGTGTGAGTAATGAGGGGAGGAAGCGCCCAGAGTCAGGAACGCACGTCCTGTTTCTAGGGGTCGTGCTTTTCTAGATTCAGATTCTCAGGCGGGTAAATATATACAGTTGATATACTGGGTATTGTATTAATTGTTACACTTTCCACTGGAACATTCCCAGGACACGCACTTGATCTTATGTCTCTCATGTGAAAGTCAAAGTAAACAAGAAGCCCTCCCTGGACCCCGCGCCCTTAGGCGGCTGTCCTTTTTCTCTGCGAGGTCCTAGCGTGACACTTCGGAGGCAACTGTGGTCTGCAACGGTTCTCCTTGGAGAGCTGTCTACACCGGCCGCCCCCAGCCCTTCTGGAACCCTCTTCGGGGCGGATTTCGCTCCTGCCGACCCACCGACACGCCCGCCTCTCACAAGTGGTCCTTGTGACCGACGTGTGGTCCTCAGACCCCGAGGCTCTCTGAGTGGCCAGCCCCCTGTGGCTCCTTTCTTTCTGCCCCGTCCTTACCCGTGGCTTTGTCCAGTCACTGGGTTCTGACTCTGTGACACAGCGGTCTCCTGGCTTCGCCCACTGGCCCCGGTGCCCTCACTGAGCTTGGACTTGCTGGACGTTTAATAACACGTCGACTGTACGACGAGTGGAATACGGGGGCACTGGTGTCACCTGAGAGGTGGCGACTGGCAGAACGATTTTAATTGTCTCGTGTGGCCCGCGACATGCAATGTGCACGTCAACGTTTAGCGAATGTCCAGAGGCGTGACGTCGCCTGCCCTGTTGGCCCTCCTGCCTTGTGACGGCTGGGACTGACAGGTGCTCGCAGGGGTTCCGCGCGCGTCCGGCTGGCCTAGCACCGAGGACACGCCCTGGCCCCCTCCCCGCACCGGGTCATGGAGCTCGGGCGTCCCGTGGAGCCAGGTGGAGGCCACCGGATCCTGAGCGTGTGGCCATCAGAGGAAGTAGCCTGCCTTCGCCACAGGTGCCCACAGACAGCACACAGCACAGCACACAAAACACAGTGACTGAGAACGCTGCGCCCCAGAGCCACGTGGTGACGCGTCGTGAAGAGGGCACTGCGGTGTGACACGCGATGGCGGGGGGAACAACAGTCAGCTTTTCCACTTGCCCGGTGGCTGACCAAGACGGCCGCTTCCTCGCGAACAGCCACCTCACTGGGGGGCTCCTTCCCCCGCCTGCTGGTGAGCCGCCCATGCCCGGTGGTCCCACCCGCTGGGGAAACCGCCCGCTCAGAGGGGCCCGGGAACCTTCTCCCACGGAAAGTCTAATGAGCTGGGTTTTAGGCTGGTGGCCAGCAGGGCCTGGGAAACGGGGGGGAGGGGGGGACGAGGGGCAACCAGACTTTTCCTCTCCTGCGTTTTGTTCTCCTCCACGTAATGCCGTCAGATAGAAGCTCTTTCCTCTCTGCCGCTCCGGCCTCGAGGTGGTCTACCACAAACACCCTGTGCTGCCTGACAGCGAGACGCCTTCCTGTCAGGCGCCACACCGAGCAGAGGAAGCTTCAGCCCATGCCAGGCCAAAAAAAAAAAAAAAGAAGAAAAGTCTCTGTCGGGAAGAGGGAGTCGGGAATGAAGCTGATGGGGAAGCTCTGGAAAAACATCGCGTCTCGGGTCTGAACGTGGCCATGGGCAGAGGTCTCGGTGGCCGGGAAGTTTCGCTGGGGCGAGTTCGGAGTTCGAGAACCGTCTGTCCGCCACACCTCTGCGGCACGTCCCGTTGGGAGGGCAGTGTCTCGGCGGCTGTTCTGCAGGAGTTTTTAGGGTGCCAGAATAGAAACTAACGCTAGGAAACGTGAGAAAAGAAAACTTTGGGAAGCGTGCTGAATGGTGAGGAGCGGAGAACCTGGGTCACAGGGCAGCAGACAGGATACCCGAGGTGGTGCCACAGCCACAGAGTCCTCAGGAGGCCACTGCTGGCACCATCGCCGCTGAGCGCTCGCCAGCCCCGCACTGAATGCCACCGTCCCTCAGCGATGGCTGCCTTACTGCTCAGCACTTGGTCCTGTCGCAGCTAAGATCCGTCCCTGGGCCGCTTCACTGTCCTTAGATTCAGAGTTCTGGGGAGAAGGCTCCGTGTGGTTTAAATCTGCCTTGTGTCCGGGTGACTGGGGGAGAGAGGTGTCCTTTTCCATCTTCTGTAGCGGGTGGCGGAGATTTCTTTCCCTGTTTATGTTGGCTTTGGCTCGGCAGGACAGGCGCTTAGATGCCGGATGGTCAAGCTGTGTCCGGATGCAGGAGTGATCACGTCAGGACCGTGCCTACAGAGGGGACTGTTAATGGTCCTCGCTGTGCTGACGTGGGAAAGGCAGAGCCCAGGCCCTTGAGAACAGACTGGCGTAATTCATCTTGGTCCAGAGACTTGGGCTCCTTGAAATGTCTGGCTTCTCTCTTGCTATTTACCACCTGCCTTCAACTCTCTTTTCACTGTTTGCTCTATCCTGGTCCGTTTGAAAATCATTTCCCTTACTAGAGAAAGTGGAAGGTCGTTGAAGCTGATTTATTCTCTCTCTGTCGACCACATTGTATTCTAAAAACCAGAAAAAGCTGCTGTGCCTGTTGGCGGGCTCTGAGCAAGCGGTGCGCAGAGCGAGATCCCGGTTACTGGTAACCAGAGTGGATGTTGGATGGGGGACAAGATCTGACGGGAAAACGATCTCCCCTTTGTCACCAGCGGCTGAGAACGATGTCCAAAGGCCCCTCAGCTTCCCAGTTGTAGAGCTGAGGGTAGGGCTGCCAGACTTAATGAGTGAACGGAGAGGCTGCCCGGTTAAATGTGAATTTCAGGTAAACGACAGATAATTTTGAGCATCATGGGAAAGTCAAAGTAAACAAGAAGCCCTCCCTGGACCCCGCGCCCTTAGGCGGCTGTCCTTTTTCTCTGCAAGGTCCTAGCGTGACACTTCGGAGGCAACTGTGGTCTGCAACGGTTCTCCTTGGAGAGCTGTCTACACCGGCCGCCCCCAGCCCTTCTGGAACCCTCTTCGGGGCGGATTTCGCTCCTGCCGACCCACCGACACGCCCGCCTCTCACAAGTGGTCCTTGTGACCGACGTGTGGTCCTCAGACCCCGAGGCTCTCTGAGTGGCCAGCCCCCTGTGGCTCCTTTCTTTCTGCCCTGTCCTTACCCGTGGCTTTGTCCAGTCACTGGGTTCTGACTCTGTGACACAGCGGTCTCCTGGCTTCGCCCACTGGCCCCGGTGCCCTCACTGAGCTTGGACTTGCTGGACGTTTAATAACACGTCGACTGTACGACGAGTGGAATACGGGGGCACTGGTGTCACCTGAGAGGTGGCGACTGGCGGAACGATTTTAATTGTCTCGTGTGGCCTGCGACGTGCAACGTGCCGTCAACGTACAGCGAATGTCCAGAGGCGTGACGCGCCTGCCCTGTTGGCCTTCCTGCCTTGTGACGGCTGGGACTGACAGGTGCTCGCAGGGGTTCCGCGCGCGTCCGGCTGGCCTAGCACCGAGGACACGCCCTGGCCCCCTCCCCGCACCAGGTCATGGAGCTCGGGCGTCCCGTGGAGCCAGGTGGAGGCCACCGGATCCTGAGTGTGTGGCCATCAGAGGAAGTAGCCTGCCTTCGCCACAGGTGCCCACAGACAGCACACAGCACAGCACACAAAACACAGTGACTGAGAACGCTGCGCCCCAGAGCCACGTGGTGACGCGTCGTGAAGAGGGCACTGCAGTGTGACACTCACGCGATGGCGGGGGGAACAACAGTCAGCTTTTCCACTCGCCCGGCGGCTGACCGAGACGGCCGCTTCCTCGTGAACAGCCACCTCGCTGGGGGGCTCCTTCCCCCGCCTGCTGCTGAGCCACCCATGCCCGGTGGTCCCACCCGCCGGGGAAACCGCCCGCTCAGAGGGGCCCGGGAACCTTCTCCCACGGAAAGTCTAACGAGCTGGGTTTTAGGCTGGTGGCCAGCAGGGCCTGGGAAACGGGGGGGAGGAGGGGACGAGGGGCGACCAGACTTTTCCTCTCCTGCGTTTTGTTCTCCTCCACGTAATGCCGTCAGATAGAAGCTCTTTCCTCTCTGCCGCTCCGGCCTCGAGGTGGTCTACCACAAACACCCTGTGCTGCCTGACAGCGAGACGCCTTCCTGTCAGGCGCCACACCGAGCAGAGGAAGCTTCAGCCCATGCCAGGCCAAAAAAAAAAAAAAAGAAGAAAAGTCTCTGTCGGGAAGAGGGAGTCGGGAATGAAGCTGATGGGGAAGCTCTGGAAAAACATCGCGTCTCGGGTCTGAACGTGGCCATGGGCAGAGGTCTCGGTGGCCGGGAAGTTTCGCTGGGGCGAGTTCGGAGTTCGAGAACCGTCTGTCCGCCACACCTCTGCGGCACGTCCCGTTGGGAGGGCAGTGTCTCGGCGGCTGTTCTGCAGGAGTTTTTAGGGTGCCAGAATAGAAACTAACGCTAGGAAACGTGAGAAAAGAAAACTTTGGGAAGCGTGCTGAATGGTGAGGAGCGGAGAACCTGGGTCACAGGGCAGCAGACAGGATACCCGAGGTGGTGCCACAGCCACAGAGTCCTCAGGAGGCCACTGCTGGCACCATCGCCGCTGAGCGCTCGCCAGCCCCGCACTGAATGCCACCGTCCCTCAGCGATGGCTGCCTTACTGCTCAGCACTTGGTCCTGTCGCAGCTAAGATCCGTCCCTGGGCCGCTTCACTGTCCTTAGATTCAGAGTTCTGGGGAGAAGGCTCCGTGTGGTTTAAATCTGCCTTGTGTCCGGGTGACTGGGGGAGAGAGGTGTCCTTTTCCATCTTCTGTAGCGGGTGGCGGAGATTTCTTTCCCTGTTTATGTTGGCTTTGGCTCGGCAGGACAGGCGCTTAGATGCCGGATGGTCAAGCTGTGTCCGGATGCAGGAGTGATCACGTCAGGACCGTGCCTACAGAGGGGACTGTTAATGGTCCTCGCTGTGCTGACGTGGGAAAGGCAGAGCCCAGGCCCTTGAGAACACACTGGCGTAATTCATCTTGGTCCAGAGACTTGGGCTCCTTGAAATGTCTGGCTTCTCTCTTGCTATTTACCACCTGCCTTCAACTCTCTTTTCACTGTTTGCTCTATCCTGGTCCGTTTGAAAATCATTTCCCTTACTAGAGAAAGTGGAAGGTCGTTGAAGCTGATTTATTCTCTCTCTGTCGACCACATTGTATTCTGAAAACCAGAAAAAGCTGCTGTGCCTGTTGGCGGGCTCTGAGCAAGCGGTGCGCAGAGCGAGATCCCGGTTACTGGTAACCAGAGTGGATGTTGGATGGGGGACAAGATCTGACGGGAAAACGATCTCCCCTTTGTCACCAGCGGCCGAGAACGATGTCCAAAGGCCCCTCAGCTTCCCAGTTGTAGAGCTGAGGGTAGGGCTGCCAGACTTAACGAGTGAACGGAGAGGCTGCCCGGTTAAATGTGAATTTCAGGTAAACGACAGATAATTTTGAGCATAAGTGCGTTCCATGCAATGTTTAGGATGTACTTATACTAAAATTTATTTGTTGTTTACTTAAAATTCCAGTGTAACTGGAAACCCTGTACTTCACCAGCGGCTCAGGGAATTCAGTGAGGTCTTGTAGAGTAACATGCTCCCGCCCCAGACCGCGCTCGACCTCCCTGTCCAAAACCCAGCAAATCATGTGGGGACACAGTGTGCCCGGCCGGTGCTCTGTGTTCAGATGCAAAACCCAAAGAACGAAACATAAAAAATAAAGGTTAAGTATCTCGATAAATCAGGGCATTCTGCTTCGCAGTCATTTAAGTGAAAGCAAGTGTTTTCTTCCCCCGTAAACTGAATCAAGCAGGCAATTATCCTCACGCACCACGACTGTAAAATGTTCTCTTAAGAACTTTCACTCTTAAGTACATAAGACTTTGTATAAAATGAACACTATTAATAACATCAACTAATACGTGTGTGTGTGTGTGTGTGTGTGTGTGTGTGTGTATGTAGAGAGAGAAGGCGAGAGCTAGAGCTTAATACGGGGCAGGAACACTTCTAAGTGCTTTGCATGCGCTAACTCATCAACTTCCTACGGCAGCCCTGGGTGGTGATTGGCACGATCACTCTCATTTTGTACAGATAGGGAAACAGGAGCACAGACAGGTTCAAGTGCATTGAGTAACCTGCTGAGGTGAAGCCGGCTGTGGACACAGTAGTCGGGTTGGCCCTTAACCACTACAGTATTTATCTTCTTGGCAGTGGATATTCCACACGTAAACAAAATCGAAGTACATTAAACGTGGTGTGAACTGGGTATTCTGGGGTCTGAGACTGTACCTTCGCCTCTCCAACGTTCATAGACCCCTGGTCGTAATCACCTGACTGCATGGCCCCACGGTGTGGCACTGTTGCCAGCCCCGCCAGCTCGCGCTTCACACCTCGGGCGCGGGGAACCCCTGAGGACACAAGTCATTTTGCCGGAGGATGCTCCTGTTGGTTTCCTCCCGGTCATCCTAGGCTGAGCGGCGGAGCGTGTGATCCGCCCCTAACCCCTCTCCAGGAGGTGAAGCTCAGTCTGCCTTCCGGCCTTTCTTCTCTCTGGCTCATACACTCCCAACCTTTTCAGCCGTTCGCTTTGAGCTTTGAAGACTATAACTCGCTCATGCTCGAGTTGGGTGACCGTGCCTGGACGTTGTCTTCTTGGGCAGAAGCCTGTCTGTAGGAATTTTCTCCTTATAAAACTTGAGTGCACGTTCCAGTGAAGAATTACGGTCCTTTGCGGGACGCCCGTGGGAAAACGTGCTCCCACGGACTTCAGAAACGGAGCTCTGTCCTTGAAACGTCCCACGCCGGTTCCGTGTGCCACCTTGCTGTCCCTGCTTCCGGCAGTGATGACTAGCACTTAGGGAAACAGCTTCTTTCGTGTTTTAGGCCTGCTGCATTTTCCTGAGGATTTAAGTGTAGGAATTTCACCGTGAAAACAAATCATTAAATCCCGACATTTACCTACGTCCCTGCCAAGTGAGGGGGCGCCCTTCTGTCTTTCCAAAGTCCCCTTTTCGAAAGCAAACGCTTGCACTGAACAGGTTGTTTTAACTGCTGCTCGCATAGCCCAGCGTAAGAACTTATGGACACGTGGAGGGAGCAGACGGACGGGGAAGAGTGACCCGGATTACCTGACGTGAGAGGGGACAAGCAGTGAGTGACTGGAGAAAGTTTGTTTCTCATGACTAAGTTTAGCCTCTGAGCAGTGCGTCTGCGTCGAGGGTAATGGTTTTGAAAGTATTCATCACCACTGGTGACGAAACCAGTGCAGTTTTGGTTACTTTCAATAAACCACACAGACCCACAGTGGACGGACTCTGCATCAGGGGAGGTGTGAGCACGCGGGGCGGAAGGACCCGTAAGGGCACGGCCTGGTGTGATTGGCCTCCATACGCTTCGTCTCCAGCATCATCACTCTTCCTTCAGGCTCTGGCGACACTGCGTCTGCTGTGGGGAGGCTCGCTGCGACCATGATTTTGTGCTGCTTTCTCAAAAATCACCCAGACTTGCTTTTGTTCCTTTCCACTGAGTGGCGTCTGGATTCTCCTCCCCAGATGTGGGTGGTACTGAGAAACCAATGCGGTAGCATTTCCGGAAGCCAGGAGCTGCACGCCTGGGGATTTGCCCCAAGAAATGACCGGAAGCTACACAGAAGCGTGGGGGGAAGGGTTCTTCCTGCAGGCTTGGTAATCACCTCCTCTGCCCCGTGAAAATGAAATGTCCATCAACAGGCGATGAGTTACGTTCATGTTATTACATGCACCGAAGAGATCCTCTGTGGCATTAACCATGATGCGGTTCTGTGTTTGTATACCTGGGATAGTGTCAAGGATATTTCTAGGTGAAAAGAAGACAGGCTAAGGACTAGTATATCTACTACATTCTCATTTTTGTCATCTCCTTGTACTTAAGTGCATAGGGAACATTCTGGAAAGACAGGCACAGAAATACTGGGGATGGTTATTTCTGGATCGTAGAATTATAGATGATTTTCATGTCAGTTTTGCTTTTCTGTTTTTTTTTTTTCAAATAGCTTTCTATGATTAATAGTTGTTAAGTTGCTCACGTAATAAGAAAGAAATATAGAAAAATAATTTTCAACAGAAATAGACTATATAACGTTATCTTTGTTTCTAGAACTACCACTTCTGCAGCGAAGCCATCCCTAACTGACTAGAACAGATCGAGAGAATTCTTCCCACGGTTTCTCATCTAAACTTGCACCTGATATCACAGGATATACTGATCCCTTTTTCGCTTGGCTGTTATACTAATACTTAAATATTATTTTTAAATCATAAAGCTGCTGCTACTAAAAAGTTCAGCGTCCTCGTACTAACAGTCCTTGTATTTCCTTAAAATGTTTATTTTCTCGGTTGTCATCATTTTCCTAAGCTGGTTCAGCCAATCAGATGGAGAAGGAGAGTCTTACGTTACCTTTTAGGTTCTTTGCCGTAAGGAGATTGCCCATGTTTGGCAGATAGGAAATGCAGACAGCATTAATCGAGGACTTGCCGTTATCTGTTAAATGCTTTTAGTTAGTATCACTTCACCAAAATAACCTTATGAGTCAGAGATCATCCCCATTTTCAGAAGAATAAATCGAGAGTCAGGAAAGTTAGAGGATCCTTAGCACATAGTTAGCTATTGGCAAAGCCAAGACTGAGACCTGGGTCTGTTGGCTTTAAATGCCATTTCTTTCTGCTATACCATGCTGCCTTGAGAAGACCTATTAAGAACTACATTTGCGAGCTTCCCATCAAAAGTATACAGTAGACCATTCATGGAGGTCATTCTTTCCATGTGAGTTCTTAGTTGCAAACAATAGAACACGCTTTAGTTGGGGGTAACTCCCAGATTACACTGTGGGCCTGCCTACTGGTAAGTTCTCCCAGCACTTGTTAGAGGCACAAACCTGAATCTTGAGTACTGCATGAGTCACACTCTTCAGGACACCTGCTGTGGTGACTTCTGAAAACTCCATGACTACACTAATCAAGGCAATGTGGTGTTGGCAAAGGAACAGACAATTATATCAGTGGAACAGAACAGAGAACCCAGAAGTAGATTCACACAAATATCATCAACTGATCTTTGACAAAGGAGCCTGGGCAATGCATTGGAGAGAGAGGAATCTTTTCAACAAATGGTTCTGGAACAAGTGGACATCCACATGCAAAAACAAACAAACAAACAGACAAACAAACAAACAGAAACCAAGCTGGGCACAGACCTTACACATTTTACAAAAATTAACTCAAAATGTGTCACGTACCTAAATGTAAAATACAAAACTATTAAACTTAGAAGATGATGTAGGAGAAAATCTAGATGACCTTGGGCTTGGAGATGACCTTTTAGATGTGACACGAAAGGCATGCTCCTTAAAAGAAAAAATTAAGTTGGACTTAATATGAAAAACCTTCTGTTCTGTGAAAGACACTGTACAGAGAATAAAAAGAGAAGACATAAACTGGGAGAAAATATTTGCAAAAGACTTAATTGATAAAGGACTGTTGTTCAAAGCATACCCAAACTCTTAAAGCTCAGCAGTAGGAAAACCAACAAGCCGATTACATGACCTGGGCAAAAGATCTGAGCAGACACGTCATCAAAGAAGATATACAGATGACAAGCATATGGAAAGATGCTCAGTGTCATACCTCATCAGGGAATTACAAATTAAAATAACGGTGAGACACCACACCCATCAGAATGGCAAAAATTCGAAACGCCGACAACACCGAATGCTGGCGAGGATGGGGAGCAACGGGAACTCGTTCCTTGTTGGTAGTGGTAGGAAGGGTGCAGCCACTTTGGAAGACAGCACGGCAGTCCCTTACAAAGCTAAACATGGTCTTAACTCTATGATCCATCAGCTGCGCCCCTTGAAATTTACCCAGATGGGCTGGAAGCTTGTGCCCACAGGAAAACCTACCCTCGGACGCTTTATCAGCTTTGTTCATAGTTGCCAAAACTCGGAAGCAACCAAGATGCCCTTTAATAGATGAATGGATCATTTCGCTGTGGCGCATGAATACCGTGGGGGTATTATTTAGTACTGAAAAATGAGCTATCAAGCCACAAAAAGACATGGAAGAACCATAAAGACCTAGTAGTATGTGAACGAAGCCAATATGATAAGGCTACTTCCTCTGTGATTCTAACCGTAGGGCATTCTGGACAAGGCAAAACTACGGGGGCAGTAAAAAGATCCGTGGTTTCCGGAAGTTTAGTGGGAGGGAGGGATGCACAGAGGGAGGACAGGCGATTTTCGGGTAGCGAAACTATTCTGCATGAAACTGTAAGGCTGGGTACATATGTCAAAAGCCAGAGAATGTACAAGGCGAAGAGCGAGTCCCGCGGTCGGCGACGGTCTTTGGTGTGGGATATTGATTGTGGGGGCCATGCCTGTGTGTGACGTGTGTGGGAAACTCTGTACTTTCTGCTTAATTCTGCTAGGGATCTACAACTGCTTGTAAAAAAGAAAAAAAAAAGTCGATTAAAAACAAACTCTGTGGCTCTTGTCCACAGTCACAAACTCCCCAAACGTGGGTTCCATGTGGAGCCTCCCCCACTCCACTGATCTCTCCCACATCCCAGGTCGCAGAGGTGATTCGATTGGTTCGGTCTAAGCCATATGCCGAGGATGCGTTGGAAATGGAAATCTGGATTCTGCCTCGGGGCAAAGGACTGTGATGAGAACTTCCATAGGTGTAGGAAGCTGACTGCCACCACCGTGGCAGGTGTCCACTACAGACACCGAAATGGAAAGGGACAAAAACCCACAGTTTTTCGACAAGTAGCTCCAACGCAGGCCTCCCACCTGAGTGGAGTTAGTTCATGCTCCTCTCCCAAGGGAAAAGGTGTCTTCTTCATTTTGATATTTGTTTCCTGGAATTTCTCTACGGGTACTTTTTTTTTTTTTTTGGTAGGAAGATTCCTGCTAGAAATTCCTAGTTATCTGTTAACATTTTCAAACTGCTTTTGAGAAACATTCACTTCTAGGAACTGTT
The DNA here is from genome assembly GCF_000151845.1 of Pteropus vampyrus. Lineage (NCBI taxonomy): Eukaryota > Metazoa > Chordata > Mammalia > Chiroptera > Pteropodidae > Pteropus > Pteropus vampyrus. Next base: position 80,227 of record NW_011889022.1, on the reverse strand, counting down.
TACTAAAGGGTTATATGTCCTCACACTAACATTTTAAGCACAAAATAGGCAAAGTTCACATATTTATTGAACTCTTTTCAGGTCAGTTATGTAAGTGTAATTACCCCGAATAAATTTATTTTGGCTATCTGAGAAAAATTCAGTTGCTGGAGAAATATCCAAATATATATATTTTTAATGTGAGGCTTTTTAAGTGACTCTAACAGCAGGAGAATGAGTCCATCTTTGGTTTTGACAGTAAACTCAGACATTAATGGGCTTGGCTATTCTAATAGGAAGTAAAAATACAAGCGTTAGAGAAATTTCTAGCAGGAATAATTGAAAAGACGGGACGACAGGAGAGCGAATCTGACAGGGGCAGGCTCTGGGAGTGTGCAGGTTGGCGCAGGTGTGCTGACTCACGTTACTCCAGACTGTGACACCCGAAGGAAATGATCATGGTCGTAAAGAGAAGGGAAACGTGTCGTGACCCCAGCTAAGACGCCAGAGGGAACATAAAACTTTTTCGGGCATGAGAGGGAAGTGCGCACAGACAGCTTTACATTTATGGCTCCTTATGAAAGACACTGACGTACCGTAGATAGGAACGTGTGATGAAATCGTGGGTGTCGAATGCAACTCTTAAAAGGAAGGTGCTGGACGACGCTCCGAATTTTTAAAAAGTTATCAAGTCGTGTCGTTTACAGAACGGCAGGAAGTGGAAGTGCTAGGACTGTGTGGCCATCTCGGGTCACACTGCAGTTTGTAGTTCATTTTCCTTGAATGTCTGTTGTCGTCAGAGGCGCCCAACTGTGAATAAATCAGCCGAAAAGGAGCCACTGCCGGCCGGTGCGTGAGTGAGTGTCCACCACGCGCTCCTTTCCCTTCGCCCTTTTCCACGTGAGCTCTGCCTTGTGTAGTTGGAAAAGCAAACAAACATGAGCTAATTTTTCTCACTCATGTACATCAGAGTTTTTGTTGGTGGTGGTCTTTCCTCTGACTCTGAATCCTGCTGAGGGATGTGGCAGGATAGGCATTAGTTTCTTGGTGTTGCCCATTACGGTAATTTGTTAAAAAAGATGGCGGGTTGTCTAGGTCATTTTTAAGGTCTATTCTAGTCCGCATATCTTTTGACCTTTCTCCTCCCATTGTCTTTGTTATACTAGGACAATCTCCGTGTAAAGCTGTTTTTAGTTCTTAGTTCTGTTTTTAGTTCTTAGTTCTGTTTTTAGTTCTTAGTTCTGTTTTTAGTTCTTAGAAGAAAGAAGAAAACGACAAGAAAATTAGTTTTTTATTTATTCGATCAGTAAGTATTTATCGAGTTCCTACATTATGGGTGCCGGAGATCTGGTTGTGAAGCCGTCTCAGCTCTTACGGACATTATATTCTAGCAGAGAGAGCGAGCAGTATGCAGATTATGTAAACATAGGTCAAGTGGTGACGGTAAGAGCTATGAGTTCAAATGACGCAGGTGACCAGGATATTTGAGTGACCCGGACAGGCCTCTGCCAAGATAACATTCGCTCGGCTTGTTTCCACAATCGGCTCTGGGACCCGATCGGATTCAGCCTCGTGTCGTGAGCCCTTTAAGGTAACGCAGGCACCCAGAACCCTTCTAGTCTCTGCGCAATGGATTGGGGGGCTGGCCTGTGGTACCAGTGCTAAATATGTTTCTGTTATCAATGATTCAATTTTCTTCTTTCTGCTCAATAAAAAAAAAAAAATTGCGAAAAAAATCGTTTTGGTTGATCAGATACTTAGGTAATCCAGAACACCCACGTAGTACTCATTCTGCGTGGTCTTGTACTGTTTCACTGGGAAGATGAAATGTCTTCCAGCTTCAGGTCAGAGGTGTCCAGTGACATGCGCGTGTCTCCTCCTCCTGGTGCTTCAGATATGAGGAGGAGGCCAGGTGTGGAGAAGGGAGAATCGAAGGTTGGGCTGACTCCAAAAAAAATCGATCACAATTATTCATAAAAAAATCATAACCTCTGATGAAAACCACATGTTGCTTCTTTGTCACCAGCTTCTCTGGCCGATGCGGTTCCAGTCTCAGAGTGTCTGCGATGGTTTTAGGGTCTGTCTGTTGATCACAATCACTGCCATTTATTGCATCCCTCCCGTGATGCAGACATGTTGTATGTTCTGTTTCTCCTTCCTGTGGCCATGAGGTGGGGATGATTTTGACCCCCCTCCCCCCGCCCCCCCGTGTAGCATCTTGTAGTGGCCGAGCCAGGATAAGGATGAGACCGGCTGATCTGACTTGACAGCCTGGCGTGTCCATTGCAGCGTGTGGCTTCTCAGGGAAAGGCTCTGTAGGATGGCTGCTGGCCACTGACGTCCAGCCTGTGGGCAGACCAGGTCTGACGAGCCTTTCCAGCTGAGCAAATCTATAAGTGCTTTGAATTCTTCCCCTGCAGAGGGTTTCAAGTTTATGGCAGACTTTGTGGCCAAAATGGCAGCTTTCTGAAAAACCGAAACCAAAACACTGCTCCTCTCTATTTAACTGATTTTGGTTTCCTGCAAAGCGACTAACTTGACAGCACAGAGACGAGGCACCTTTCTTCTTCCCAGCCTGTCCTGTCCTGGAGAGTTGGCTGCTTTGGCTCTGTCTCCTGTTCTGTTTGGATCCCCCGCTGATCTGCGAACAACAAACGATGTCGCCCAGACTGTTTTTAGCGACGTCTGTGTGGACCGTTTCCTCTGCTGCTTTGAGCCTGTGAATTCCTGGCCCAGAGTAACACCTGCCTATGTCGTGCAGACTGGTGGTTTTTAAGCTTCTGATACCCACAAACCTTTTGAGAAATTTCTTTCGAGTTCCTTTTTGGTGGTCGTGTGCCTTTTATCAAGGAACAAAGGTGAACATGAACCCACCTGCCTTAACACCACGTATTGTCACTAACGAAGGACAAGTAAATAAAGGAGCTCTGAGTGACACAGGAGCTCGAAATGCAAGAAGCAAGGTTGCTGGGTCCCTCTCACTCTGCCTGCTGTGCCAGAACTTGGTGACCGCCGGGGGAGTTCTGGTAGGCCTTTTGGTATACCCGAAGAGCCTTTTTTCTCTCTCTGCATGTTTTACACAGTTGATAGTCTACTGAACATAACTGGTTTTAATATTGCATACTAATCAGAGACCCAGGGGTCAGCTGGCATTACATGTCAAGGGCCAGGTGGCAAATACTTTAAACTTTGAAGACTATGCAGCTGATCGACCCTGCCATTGTAGTGTACAAACAGCCATCGATGATATGTGAGCAAACGGACATTCAGGTGTTTATAAAGCGAGACGGGGTGTCGTGCTGACCCCCGGGGCTATGCTGTTAAAATGGACATATTCATAATATCTATCAGGTATAGATAATGTCTCTCTAGCATAGGTTGTTAGAATTCAATAATTAAAAAAAAACCCAACTCAAATTACTACATATAGTTTTATAGGTTTGACTATCATTACTTGAAGTCTGTGACAATGAAATAGCTTTTTTCCCCCTATATAATATCATTTTTTTTGAAGGAAGAAAATAATTCTCTTTTCACTGTATTTCATGTGGAAGTAAAAAAAAAAAAAAAGCTATCATGTAAAAGTTAAGCCATTCATTATTAGCTATTTCTGGAACTAAACAGCATCAGACTAGACATTTTTTTAACGGTGAGAAAAACAAGATGTACAGTTATGCATTCTATCGGAAGGTAAGCAGAAGCAGATTCGTATTCACGGAGAAAAGTACCTCAGAACCAACATTTATTCCCAGGCTGGGGGTTCAGCTGACAAATGCGTGTGACCCAACAGGATTTCTGCCTAGCGCCAAGCCCCCTGTCTCCACCGGGGCCGGATTCACCCTCAGAGTATCTCCAGCCTCTCTTGGGGGCTCTAGTTTGGACATTACACGGGCTGGTGCCCACCCCTGGTTATTGCCTGTCGACGTTAGCAGATTATGCCTTTTTTGGTCCTAGGTCTCTGCTTCCTTCTTTGTTACTTAATTCTTCTCCACCAGAGACTCTAGTCGTGCTTTGAAGCACTGGAAGCGAAGGAGTCATTCAGAGAGTTTAAGGACTGCGTTTCAGTGCGCTAAGTAAAAACGCGTTGGTCAAATCGTCCATTTGATGGAACAGATCAGGGCAGGCCACACGCACAAGTCCTGGGTTTCTGTTTGTAGCCGATCATCATTCGCTCGATGTGCAATCATCATAGTTCTGGTCTTTTAAAAAGAATTCATTGATTCAAAAACTATTTGGAAAGTGAGTGACTCCTACATGGCAGACCTTCTGTCATTGATTGTGCAGGGACCCTGAGAGCACTAGGCACATGCCCTGCCCCAAGGAGCCTGCCATCTAGTGGGAGGTGCAGAAATGTAATTGAGTAACGGGGATAAAGTGATGGTCAGTAGTGGGGACAAAGTTCCGTGGGGGCGGAGGGTGGGACAACGTGATTTTAACGACAGAGTTCAGGAGAAGTTGCAGGAAGCTGAGGAGTTTACAAGTAATTATGTGGGGAGCCGGGACGGGCTTTCTGGGGGAAGGAGGTGATACGTGGCGGGTATAAAAGGGGGTGGCGTGTTCGGCTGACTGCACGCACGCTTATTAAGGCCGGAGGTTCGGGAGGATGCGAGCGAGTGGCGGAAGGCAGTGTGAGGCCTTGAACACCCTCCTTCATGGCAGTGAGAGATTGGAGGTGGATCCCGCAGGCAGTGGGGATTAGCAAAGAGGTTCTCAGTAAGGAAACGAAACGATCGGACTCGGGCTTTGGCGCGGTTACGTGGCACTGTTGTGGAGGGTAGGTTGGCAGGAGAGCCGTTGAGGATGGGGCGACCAGTCTGTCTACTGCAGGCGTCCTACCCAGGGGTGGCGAGGGAGAGAGAGGAGCGGGCTTGCCGAAGAGCTACTCAGAGTGCGTGCTTAGCGCAGCTGGGAACGACAGACGGTGGATCAGCCGTGAGTCTACGGTGTATTTGGAAAGTGGGCGGAAGACAGCACACTGCTCCATGTCAAGGGGCCATCAGCGCAGAAGCGCTTTGAGTGGAAGGGTGTGCCCAGAGTTTGCGGACCGACGGTGCGGCCAGGCAGAGGTAACAAGGAAGCCATGCTGAGGTTCACAGTGACGTCTGGCTAGGAGATTACATGCCATTCATGAAAAATCTCTTTGAGGTTAACCTGTAATTTCTTTTTTATGGAAATGTAGACTTTTATATCCCTAATAGCAGTGGCAAAAACTTTTAGCTACACATGGAGTTAATAAGTATATTTTATAGATACCTATGTACAACAAAACAAGACCGAACAACAACAACCAATGAGAAACAATGACAAACAGAGTGGCAGAAAATTGGTACCGCAGCCGAGGCTCCAACCCTGCCAGAGGCGTTGCAAGGTGACATTGCTGTATGTTTCAGGGAGGCCATATGGCGATGGGTAGCCAGGGCTGTGAGGATGACCCTGTGGTTTTGCTCAGTGATCCTAGTTCTGCTTATTAAAGGGAAATGATTCAGCATCTCATCATGAAAACCTCCCTTATGGATGTGATCTATGAAACAGTCAGCTGAAAGGGAACAGTCTGGTGTGTGTGTGTGTGTGTGTGTGTGTGTGTGTGTGTATGTGTGTTTCTACTCAGAGCAGAAACATGAAGACTGTGAAGAAACACAGAAAGATATTTACATTGATGTGAAAATAGTATTTATAATTGTCACAACTGTGCAAATATATGTATGCCGATAGAGACTCACTGGAAAAACATTAAAAATGAAAACTGTCAAAACGGTAAGATTATGGATAATTTTCTTGTTTTTTTTTTTTTTTCCAAAATGAAGTTTATGTCAATACAATTTTTCAAAAGCTTCTCAAAAGGTATAAAGTTGCAATGCAGCAGATGTGCACAGAGGCAAGCTCCAAACGCTGTCACTTAAATGCTCCTTGAGCACCGGGGAGGGCGACGTAAAGGAATGGCGGCCCCTTGAACAAGGGTAGTCGGGGGAAGTGAGGCTAGGAGGCAGGCGAAGGAACGAGACGTTCGGGCCGACAGCAGCACCCCGTCCTCCTCCCTAGGGAGCCACCGTGGGGGGGCATCAGGGCCTTGCTGTCCCTGGTGGTGGAAGCTTCGTGTCACAGCGGGTGTGTGGGGTAGTGGGGGAAGCAGGACCACAGCGACCACCCGACCTCGGGACTGGGCCATGACATCGCATGGCCTGCGGGCAGGTCCCCAGTGGAAGATTTGAATTCAGGGCGGTGACAGGAGGTGGGATGGCCATGTCTCTCTTATGCACACATTCGGTTTCATTGACACATTAACCACAGGTGAGGAGGAAAAGGCCACGAGGTATGGGGGGAGTAGGAGCGGAAGCAAAGAAACTTTCTTCAAAAGATTAAAAAAAAACAAAAAAAAACCAGCATCAGTGTTGCAAAGACTTTCCGCGATCCCACACCTACCCCGAAAGCCCCGGGCGTAGCACAGGAAGTGCGCTGACCATCGGAGGAATAAAAGAAGCTCGCGGGGGAGACGGGGCTCAGCTCCTCGCTCAGCGACTCGCCCAGCCAAGCCCAGCCCAGCCGACCTCAGCCATGAGAACGCTCATCCTGGCCTTCCTCGGGCTCTGCTGCCTCACGGTGCACGTTGTGGAAGGTGAGTCCGAAGCTTTCTCGTGACGGGAGGGCAGGTGGGCCATGCAGGCGGGTGGGCACACATGGTGTAGGCTCAGGTTTCGACTTTGCCCGGGGTAAGCCTCGGACTCCCCATGTGCAAAGCGGGGATGATACTTGTGATGCTAGGGGACCCCGCAGACTCCAGGAACAGAGAGAACTCGGTGAGAATCTGGGCTCCTGCTTTTCCCAGTCGGGTGATCTTTGGTAGATAAGCATAGGAATTACTTACCTAGAAGTTGAGTATTATAACAGATACTCTCACCTGGGAGGAAAATGAAGTAAATCTTAGGCTCACTTATCAGATTTCCTCACGAGTCATCACCTCTCGAGGAATGTTCACTGTGGAAGGGGGTGACGATTATATATTCTTTGGCCTGTGTAGCGTCGATCTTGATAAATCCTAGAACTATTCGAGAGATCAGTCGCCATGTGGGGATGAGCCAAACCTGCGGCGTGCGGGTTCTGACGCAGATCACTCTCCTCCATCAAGAGCGTGACTGGGAGCTCGTACCTTCCCGCTGGGAAATCAGGGTTGCTTCAAACGTGGGGGAGGATCTACGATTGCTGCCTGGGGTGGATTCCCACTTATGCTACATTTCTTGAGTTTATAAGAGACCCCATGATAAGTGCTGACCAATAGATCCCTGTCTTACGGACAGTCACATAAATGTACCAGACAGATCCAGATGAGGCTTAGACGTGCCGAGCCTACCCACATCTCTTATTCCGACTGCTTGGAGTTTATTTCTCCTTGTGCCTCAGGCAACAAGAGGCCTTGTCCTTTGGGGGCAGTGAGTGTTGCAGTGAACCCTCCTCTCAACCTCCCAATTATTAGACTTATTTCTCAGACTGGAATATCCGACCCCGAAAACCACAGATCCCCAGGGGCGTCTATGAATGCGGGGAGGGGAGCAAAGCCTGAAACTCTGCAACTGCACAATGACCCAATACTGACGACACAGAAAAGCTTAAGGCGACTGAATGGGGCTGAGTTTTGCCACGCGGCTGGCATTTTGCTGACGTGATAGGCGTGCCATGCGGTGGAGACGCAGGCTTGTTAGAGACGGGGGAACCGCAGACACTGGGCTCCAATTCCCAAGTTCTCTGCTAGATCGACCTCCACACATCCCCCCGGGCTTAGCTTCTGTGTCCAACAACGGGGCAAAGCTGTGTGTGCATTGACGCAGCAACGTTGGGTGGAGGTGACTTTACGGATGACACAGACGCGCACGCCTCGCTGAGAATAAGGGGCGTCGTTTGGGATCGGCAGTCTGCTGGTAGTCTCGGGGTCTTGGGACTTCACAGAGGACAATGTTGTTTCTTAAGCAGTGAGGGAAAGACCTCCTTTCTGTAGCTGGCATTTTACTGTTGAGAATGAGAACACCTGTATTCAGCCGAAAACCCGCTGTGTTTAGTGTCGCGTTCCCCAGATGGCTCTTCGGCACATCAGTCATCCTCATTTCGGTCATAGCACGGCGGGACTGACGGCTATCTGGAATTGCATTTGACTTTTGTTTGCTCGGTTTCCCTCTCCAGGCGTGGGGAGCGAAGTCCTGGAAGAGAGGATCTGTGTGAGTCTGACCACCCGGCGCCTGCCTGTGAAAAACATCAAGACCTACACCATCAAGGAGGGCCCGATGCGGGCAGTCATGTGAGTCCATCTCCCCCACCGCGGGGCCCCGTGGGACACCGGGGGCAGAAGTTCTGCCCTCCTCGGGGAAAATCAGACCAACAGCCCCTTCGTTTTCCCACATTACCCACACCTTTCCGTAGCACCAGATAACGGTTATCGTAAACATTTGGTGACCAAATGAAGAATATCATCTTCTTCTCCGATTTAGCTTAGCAGAAGAATCTGACTGGGAACCAGATGGATACCGGGGCCAGCTCCGAGGGTTAGGTTTAGAGATGGCTGGTTCCGATCGGGATTTGACCATATAGCCGCACTGATGCGAGATCCTTCCCCTCCCCTTCCCTTCCCCCAGTCCCCTCCCCTCCTCTTCCCTCTCCTTCCCTCCCCCACTCCCCTCACTTCCCCTCCCCTCCTCTCCCAGTCCTGTCCCATGCCTCTCTTACCTTCATACGGTATGTTGGGATAAAGTAGGGTGCCATGTTTTATCAGTTGCCATATCTCAAGAAAATGTGTCAAAAACTAGCCTACATGGTACCATTCTCTCTCCAGGATCTCATTTTCAGAGTGGCAGCTCTTCCCAACACATAGCTGCCACTTTACCCACAGAAATTAAGATAAAGAAGTCACTTTTTGTACAGAAAATAAGATGAACATATCTAGATTTGAAAAGGAAGTTGATACGTAGTGATTGGACTATGCAATGTCCAGTTTAGTTACAGCATTTGGAGGCCCAAGTGAGAAAGGAGCCTGGGAATCATGGTGAACAAAGGATCTGGTGTCACCTGGAGACACTGCTCCTTCCTGTTAGCGTAGATTGCGGGAGAAAGCTTTTTATCTATGGTCTCGCGGTTCTGAAAGACCTACTCCGTCCAGTAATTTCTGCACGAGAGCTCTCTCTTCGGTCAGATCATAACTCCTGCTCCCAAGGTTTTGAGGATGTGACTAACTCTGCCCGTCTGTTCTTGACCTTACAGATTTATTACCAAACGTGGCTTTAAAATCTGTGCCAATCCACAAGAAGATTGGGTGAAAAAAGCAGTTGAACATGTGAAGTCCAACAGAAAAAACAGAACCCAGACCAAGCCTACCGGAGCCCAGCAATCCACCAGTACAGCTGTGACCCTGGCTAGATAGTGGCCTTCCGACCCCGTGTCCCCTCACGAGCCAGCCAGCTGATTTTCCTTTACAAGCTCATGGACCGATTAAATTATATTCACCTTTTCTGAAAGTGCCACGTGTGTCACATTTTTTTCTTGTATTTTTATTTTTCATGGCTTTTGTTTTCATTTAGATGCTATAATTAATAAATATTTATTATTAAGAATAGCCCCCAAAGTCTGTTCATTGCCTATTAGGAAAGGTAATATATCATTTGTGTACCACTTCTGTCCTAACTGTATCTCTCTTTGACGGGATCTGTGATGGGAGCATTTCGAGCCAGTGTTTATCAGGGATGAAAAATATAATCATTGTTCTGAGGTTCCAGCTTGAAATGGTTCTCTGTCCATGAGTCATGAGTGACAATTGTGACAATGGCAACAACTCAAGATCTATTTCAACGTATCTTCATAATGGAGTTCTTTTTATGGAATAAGGGAGAAAAATCTAATTGTCACTGGGTTTGCATTCTGAGGGTCCACTATTCAAAAAGTAACTTCACTCAAGTTTAATCTCGAGCAGATGGTCTTATCTCTCTGTTTCATTTGATCTCCTATGGAAGGAAAAAAGAGAGAGCTTGTCCATTCTTTATTTGTCAAGGTAACAAAGGTTAGACTGTCTGTGAAAAGATACTTTATCCAAATAAAAATCAATTACTCTTTGAATTGGGCAGCGATCTCTCTGCCTTTCTGTGACTTTCGTGATTGTCATGACTCTAGTTATCATCCAAGTTATGCTTTTCTGCTCGTAGCTTTTTATACCCTAACGGAGCCACCCGGAACACTTGAATGAGATCACAATTTGCAGTAAAGTTTTAAGTGTTGACCTGGCCACTCAACACCCCAGCCTCACACTTTCTTGTCATGTTATTAATTGCTGATTTGGTTTCTGTTTGTGGTCTGCTGTCACCCCAGCTGGTGACGTATACATCCAGTTCTGTCTGACTCTGAATTGTCAGAACTGACCAGGCTTTGATAGTTTCAGGGGAAGAGAGAAAAGACTTGTCTTGTCCTGAGGGGACACCCAGCAATGTCACAGGCTTTCAGAGGGCATCTGGGGGCAAGCGAAAGCTTGGGTCATCTCTCCTTTCTCATCTGTATTTGCCCACAATTTTCAAAAGATTTTAAAGTAAATACTGAGAATAGATATGAGGAATGAAATGTAGTAGAGTCACAGACGATGTCAGGAGTGGCTTCCCAAATATTTCATGGGATGATGATGGGATATGTCGAAGAACAGGGTGTGCACATCCTCTTAACTTATCACGTTACTTAAGGTGGCACTATGTGACACCAAGGGGTGTTGACCAAATACTGTACGAAACTTTGACTGGATGCTTTGAATTTGTTAAGGGAGGACCCGAATCTATTGGCCATACCCCTGTGGTTCACTTAAAAGAAACAATCTAAGTAAAAGATCTCAAAATACTATTTTTCCCATGGCTGCGACCCCTCCTTTATCTGCCTATGGCATCTCACACTTAAATTTAACCCCAAAATTATCAATGTGTATTGAAATTGCTTGTTTGCCTGTCTGTGCTCCTCACTTCCTTCTGCAGTTAGACTGGAGGCCGCTTGTGTGTTTTATTATTTTTTCTTTGTCGTATATTTTAAGTAAACTTATTGGGGTGACATTGGTTAATAATAACAACATAAATTTCAGGTGTACCTCTTTATAACATGATATCTGTGTCCACTATTGTCTGTTCACCACCCGAAGTCTCGTCTCCACCCATCATCATGTCTCTGACCCCTTTACCTTCTTCATCCTCTCCCTACCTCCCTTCCCTCCCGGTAAACACCATCAGGTTTCTGTATATATGATTTTTGTGTGTTTATTTGTTCATTCGTGGCTTTTCGTTGTATGTTCCACATGTGAGCGAAATCATATGCTTCTCGTTCTTTTCCGTCCGACTTATTTTACTTAGCCTAATACTCTCCAGATCCATCTATGTTGTTACAAATGGCAATATTTCATCTTTTTATGGCCGAATAGTATTCCATCGTGTATACATGGAATACTTCTTTATCCTGTCATCCATCAGAGGACACTGAAGTTGTTTCCATGTCTTGGCTATTGTGAATAATGCTGCAATGAACATAGGAGAGAGATATATATATCTTTACAAATACGTGTTTTTGAATATTTTGGCCTCGTGCATGCTTTTCACACCGGGTCCCCAGTGGCCAGCCTAGACTGTGGGTGGTCAATTAATATTTGTTGGATAAATGCGACAAAGAACATTTTATATTATTTCCTTTATTCTACTATTTTATATTCCTAAAATTATATATAACATGAAACAAACTATTCAAAGGAGGTTCAGTTCAGCAAACATTTTGAGGTGCATCGTTAGAACAGGCACCGCGTTAAGCTTCGGATATATCAAGATAAGCAAACCCCATTTCTGCCCGCCAAGCTCTCACAGCTTGGTCGATGAGACTATGGTATAAACAAGCCAATTGCACAGGGTTTGAAACAGGAAATAATATAAATGTGTTCAAGAAACAGAAACAACACGGCAAACAGAGTGATTAACTATCTGGGGAATGTTCTCTCCAAGGACTTTTGAGTTTATATGTAATTATGGATTATTATAAAAATGCATGGAAGATGCACCCTTAATTGGTTGGAAGAAAGATGTTGTCACACATTTTTCTCTTGACTAGGAAGGGATTATAATATTTGTGTAGTAGTTTATTCTTTTCTGGGTATCTGATGTAGCAATGTAGTGAGACTAATGCTGTCACTGTCATTTAATAGGTGAGAAAACTGAGCCAAAGAGAGGTCAGTTGTCTTGGCTAAGAGCCCATGGCTATTGGGAAACTGAGCCTGACTTCAGACTCCGACTTTCTGTGGCGTCCCAGCCTCATGGAGCAGAGCGACAGAGTGGGGGTTATTCTAGAGTGGACGTACATGGGGGTTCTCCGAGCACAGCCACGTCATCATGTGGGACTCAGAATCCTCATGATACAGAAGAAGTACTTCCTGTTGGATTTTTTCTATATAATTATTTTTAAAAAGTTTTTATTTTATCAGAGTATTATGTGAACGTGGCCAAATGTTTAAATAGCACAAAAGGGCTGCTCATGAAGACCAGGAATGCACCCTCCCCCCGCCACCCTATTCTTTCTCATTTTTAATCTCCTCTTCACAGACAACTGCTCTTAACTCCTTTACCCGATGGTTCTGATAGTCACCACCAAAGCATCCGTGTTTGTGTACCAGCGTTTTTGGAGTTTGCCTGTG
>NW_011889022.1:49158-66360 GCF_000151845.1 Pteropus vampyrus | reverse complement strand
GCTCATGAAGACCAGGAATGCACCCTCCCCCCACCACCCTATTCTTTCTCATTTTTAATCTCCTCTTCGCAGACAACTGCTCTTAACTCCTTTACCCGATGGTTCTGATAGTCACCACCAAAGCATCCGTGTTTGTGTACCAGCGTTTTTGGAGTTTGCCTGTGGCTGCCTCTGATACGTGTGGATGTGGCTCACTTAGCGCCAAATTCTCTTCCATTCTCTCCATGTAATTACGCCAATATTTTCAGTTGGTTATGTTTATAGTTTTATGTAGTATACCTACCGGTTATTTCTTTGCTGTCAACTGTGGGCAGTACTTCTCGACTTTCCATTTTGTGAGATTGTTCTGTTTTCTATAGCAAATACTTTAAAAGTCTTCCCTTTGTAACCAGCGCTGTTTTATTGCTTTGCAAATATTAAGACGTTTAATCACGTAACAGACCTCAAAGACAAAACAGCTAAGGCACCACGAGGCTGTTGGTTTGTGAGGGATGGAGTTTGGATTTGAGCCCATGGAAGTGTGGCTCCAAGTGTGGCTCTTGACCGCTATGCCATGCGCTCACCTCTCTTCATCAAAGCAACTTTGCTCATCCATTTGGTAGATGTTCAGTGAGGGTCGACTACGTGCCAGGAGCTGAAGACGCAGCACTGAGCAGGTTGAAGGCCCTGCCTTCACGGAGCTTGCACCCCAGTAAAAATCTGCCCCCCACTCTTTCTCCAGGGTTCCTCATCTGCCCACTCACCCGACGGATGCCTGTTTTGAGCCCGATGCTCCCAGTCCGGACGCTGTGCCGGGCACTGGAGCGCAGCGGGGGAGCCAGACGGGTTCCTGTCTCCAGGAAGCTGACACAGTATGTAGACACTTTCAACGTACTGTCACATGTGCGACAATGGGACGGTGGAGAGTGTGAGTGTGGATACGCGGGCGCGAGCCTGCCCACGCGCGAGGGCCAGGACGGGCTTCTCCCTGGGAACAGCTGTCATCCTGAGATTGAAGGGGGAGTCAGGGTTATTCAGTGCGTTCTGGGCAAAGGGAGCAGGCAGCACGTGACAGGCATGCAGGTGAGAAATGCAGATTGCTATGGAAACGCGGGCACAGCGGAGCCTCGAAAGAGTGGGGCTAGCGCACCAACCCCCACGCAGTCCAAAACCCATGCGTAAGTTTCGACTCCCCCAAACTGAGCTAAACCAACAACATAAACTGAGCCAATGATATGAACAGTTGATAAACACATTTTGTGTGTGAATGCGTTATATACTGTATACTTACAGTAAAGTGAGCTAGAGAAAATGTTAAGAAAATCATAAGAGAAAATACATTTGGAGACTTTATTGAGAAGAATCTGCATTTAATTAGACCTATGAAGTTCAAACTCCTGTTCAAGCGTCACCCGTGTTTAGTATGATCAAGGGACAAAGCGAAGGCTAGACCACGAAGGGTGTGGGCGAAGGTGAGGTTAGCGGGACAGAGTCGCTGTCCCCAAGGGCTTTGTCTGCCAGATCAAGGAGTGTGCACTTCCTCTTAAAGGCTGGGGATGACCCTGGCTGCCAGGTGGAAAATGGGGTGCAGAGAATGAGATGGGGGCTGGGAACCGACTGGGAGGCGGCTTCGGACCTGGTGACTTTGGAACTTGGCCTTTCCTCGTGGGCCTCTTCCACTTAGCCAGGGCGTGTGCAAGGGATGCACAGCTGCCCGACTCTGCGTGTGGCTCAGCTGTCCCTACCACGTGCCTCAGGCAGCCGCTCCGGTCACTGATCCCTTGGCTGTGGGGAGCCAGGGCTGGGATGGGGAAAAAAATCACGTTTATGGGAATCTTGGATTCATGGGACCGAGGTTGGAGCCGACCTCCGAGGGGGAGGTTGGCAGAGTTGAGAAGTGGTAACTTGGTGTCCATGGGGACCAAGCCTTTTTCTGATTCATTCGGTTTCCTGAGTATTTGTTGAGTAACTGCACAGTCTCGGGGCACAGGGTCTCGTCTGCTGTCACGAGGCCCGTGATCTTGTGGGGAGAGCGTGTGACCACCAAAGCCATTCCCATTTGGATGTTCCAAAGGGCTCAGCTCAGGGCTCAGGGCCACCTTTCAGATGTCCCCTGCCTAGGTGATACCTGTCTCATGTACCCATTCAGCTCCTGAGCTTACCTCTATTATTGCTCACATCGCCCTGAAATACCAATTTGTTTATTTACGTAGTTGGGGTCAGGACTGTGCGTAATTGGGGTCGGGACTGTGCGTTTGGTCCCTGCTTGCCTAGAACCTGGCATAGTGCCTGGGACGGCGCAGGCCGCCCGCACTTTTCTGTGGGATACATGCTGCATTTTCCGCATCTGTACGCTAGCAGTTATTACAAAAAGCTGTCGGAACACAGAAGAGTGAATACCTAAACTCGCCCGTGAAAGTTAGGAAAAGCTGTGCAGAGGGGCTGGTGTGACACTTGGGCCTTTAAGCCCAGGGAGGTGTTTGCCAGGAAGAGAAGCTGGGGCAGCTGCTCTGGCTAGAGGGAGCCACATGAGTGAAGCAGAGACAGAAAGGTCAGGACATGCTCAGGGCCACTGCCTGCTTCCGGCAGGCCGGGCGCAGGGCCGGGCGCAGGGCGGGGCGCAAGGTGGGGTGCAGGGCTGGCGATTGCAATGGAAAGGAAGCTGAGGCTGGAATGAGATGGCCTCGCGTGCCGGGACAAAGGTGGCAGGCCCACGGAGGGACCCAGGGGTGACACAATCCGGTCTGAGGTTTAGAATCCTGGGTCAGATGAGTGCAGAAGATGGTTGAGGGGGCAGTAAGGTGTCCAGGCTGGAGGACATGGTGGCCTGAATTAGGTGGCCATAGGAATAGAAGCAGGGGGGAGGTTGCTGAGACAGGATCGGGTGGCCTAGCTATCGGCAGGATGTGGGGCGCGGGCCCTGGAGGAATCGAGACCGCCCTTGGGTGACGCGCTTGAGAAACAGCATGACCAATTGGTAAGATTTTAGCCTAATGTCTGGTGTGGCTGCTCGTAGACCCTCAGGGAAGGAGCACCCAGGAGGAGGAGATGAGCAGAAGGAGGGGCCTGGAGAAGTAAGACGCTGGTTATCAGCCTCGGTGCCCAAGAAATTCAGACAAAAGCCCCAACGACAGGCTTATTCCCTTTTGACAGACAATCTTTTCACAGAGATGAAGTAAAAATAAGACTGAATATCCGTGAAACACTCACGCCCCTCGGGAGATGGGGAAGTAAAAAATAAACGGATACAGTATCCACTGAGTGAGTCACCCGTGTTATTTTAAGAGGGATTTGTCACTTGGCAGTGGGAGGCAGAGGAGCGGAGAGAGGAATCTGCAACGAGAGGAAAAGAGACATGTTTTGGGGTGAGATGGGGAGTGCGCAAGCGGCCCGCGGGCGGGTCGGGGGCGGCCAGCGGGGCCTCCTCTTTCTGTGGGAGGAGCGAGTCAAGCTTGGGTGGGACCGTGGAGGGCGCCCGCCAGAGCAGTGACCTGGAGTTATTGTTTTGGAGGCTGAGAGGGAATCCAGTGGAACCTTCGCCGAGAGGAAGTTGCTCCCCCTTTCCAGAAGAAATGTCAATCAAACACAAGTGATGTGTGTTGACTTCCTGTCGCGCTGTGTGGCCCAGGGTAATCACTAAGGCCGGATGATCTGCCTCTTCCAGAAACTGGCGATTTCTATCCTCAAGGTGGACTCGCTGGGTGAGACATTCGTAAAGAAGCTTCACATTCTAGAATGAGGAAGCGAAGGACCCCCAGCCAGACTCAGAGCGGCCTCACCCGCACCACCGGACACTGTGTTAGGGAGGATTGGGTTCCCACCCTCTGAAGACCCGGGCGGGGGCGGGGTGGAGAGGCGATGGGTGATGATGGGCGAGGGGGCATGCGACCCCTCCCTCTCCCCCTCCCTGGGGTGGGGGCTGCTGTGCTGGTTAGGGCCTCACCTCTGCCTGGATTTGTACATCGGCTTCAGCACTTACTCTGTAGGCGACCATAGGAACATTCCTCAGTTTCCCTATGCCCAGTCCCTGCCACTTAAGTAAGTAGATTATAATTGTGGCGGTAATACCTGCACGTGAGGATGCAGTAACAGCGGAAGATCGGGGTGACCGATAATCGTCCGCTTAGCTGAGTGGGCTGAGGGCGACGGCATGTGCCCTTCAGAGAACCAGTGCCAGCCGAACATAGTGGCCGCTTTCCGTGTTGGGCGAGACCCCGAGGCTCCTTCCCAGCTCAGTGAGAAGGGTGTCCCGGTGAGGACTGATGCCTGCCTCGTGCCGTAAGCTCGCCGGCGACACACACTTAGGTCGTTTGGTGATGCTCTGCGGTCAGTGGTGTGTGGGGCTCGGAGAAGGTGCAGGTCACCGTGGGCTGACGGCGGTAGGTCAGGGAAAGCCATGGAAAAAGAGATTTCAGCGGGGCCACGGAGGACGAGCAGGATTTAAAAGCCAATGGGGAAAAATGATGTAAGAAAGACGGTGGGGGTGTAAGAGACCAGGATACCCGTGCGGGTTATTTAATGAGCCTGCCCCTCTCGGGGGGATCCGCTGCGTGACGGCGAGGCTCACTGTTCGCCCCACCTGTGCCCGTAAGCTGGAGTGCGGCCGAGTGCCCGGCATGGCGCACACACTCGGCAAGTGTGCGCCCCGCGAGGGGCCACGGCCAGGCGTCAGGAGGACGGCGAGGTCGGAGTGGAGAGCAGAGGACCATTGCGGGGTGGGTGAGAACGCGGCTGAGCGGGGGTCGTGGGGCCGGAGGTGAATTTCCTCTCGTGGTCGTCCTGGAGAATCAAGATTACCGGGGGGACAGTCAGAGTTCCGTTGAGATGTCAGCGGCATGTGAGTCCTATGCCTCGCCGTCGAATCAGCGTAATAGAACCGTTTCCCGTGACGGCCTCGCCTCAGCATCACGTACCTGGACACCCCCTGTAGGAAATGTGGGTCCGGACAAACTGTGGACATCCAGGCAGACCTCCGGGGGCCTGTCCCGCCGAGGTCGACCGTCTGGGTGCCTCAGGCATCCCCCGTCCCCGGCCACAGGCACACAGACTGCGAGCGGGCTGCAGACCCGGACACGCAGGCTGAGCAGAGAGACGCTGTGGCCTGAGTACTGTTTCCTGCCCTCATGGCCCCACCAGGGGCAGCTCCGTTTGGGAGGAAGATTTATTTCATTCCTCAGGACAACTTCCTGAGAGGGCAGTTCTGTTAGGGCTGAGAGAAAAGGGGGATGCGTGTCCATCCAAGCCATCAGCTCCCCGCCTGGGCTGAATCGAGGTCCTGAGGTCTCCTTTCCATTGTAAACAGAATAGGCAAACCGATTATCGGTGTCGTGATTGTTTTAATCATATTTGTGATGACTTTCCTCTCTCGATTGGAGGTCCCTGACTTGTTACCATATTACAGCATTCAAATTCCGTGGCACGTTTGGGTCTCGAGGGGTCAGAAATGTTTAAACTTGTTTCTTGGAGGTAGTACAAGAATGTAACAATTAGATTGGCCGCACTTTACTGAGACCAAAAATCCTTTGGTATTTGTCAAAGATACTGTTCTTTGTAGGTTTGGATTAAAACTTATATTTACATAATTGAAAGTGACTGTACCCAAAGTTTACATTCCGCATAGTAGAGCCGTGACATTTAGCAAAGGGGGCACTGGAGCTAAACATTAAGCTCCCAAGCGAGCTGCTGAGTGCAGCTGAAATCGTTTCTTGATCTGGATAGTGATTTTACTGGTGTGTGCAGTTCATGAAAATTCTCTTAGTTGTTAACCTATGGATATTGTTTTATATGTGTATTATATATCAGTAGAAATTTGAAAGAGGTCGTTACTTAGTTCACTCTTTCTATGTTTATGACTGGATTTTATTAAGACACGAGAGTAAAATTTGACAAAATTTAGAGGTTGCAGATTGTCTGAAAGGTGGAAGATTTAGGTTGGCAAGAGATGCCTTATTCCGATCACTTCAAAAAATTAATTTCGTGGAGTCGATATGATATTAATCATGTGTGATTCCAATAATGAATAGCATCGCAGCTAAAGAGAAAAGATTAAGGGCTTGGAAATCTTTTTCCTTTTTGCCAGTGAAATGTTTCTCCATCTGTCTTGTCAAAAAACAAGATAAACAAGCAGAGGAAAACTGCGTAATCATAAAAAGTTTCCAGCACACTCTTGATGGCGCATTATTTTGATGCCTCGAACATAAGAAACAACGCCAAATGCTTCTGTGTCCTTTTTTGAACATTTTTATTTGTGTTGATTCACTGAAGCTTCACAGCAGAAAGCTGATGAGGTGAGGTGGAAAGTGGGAATTGTCCTGATGTTTGCCAGTAAAGGCAGCGAGATACTTCAGGCTGCTTCGAACTCAAGGTGAGAACACAGTCTGAGCTCCTGACTGGTCCAGTTCCGTCTTCTGTGTTTTTCGGGCACTCTGCATTGAGTATCTATTATTTTTGAAATGAGAAGCGATGTAGTTGAGGGTTGTTCAACGAAACACCCACACCGCTTTACTGCTGTCCGTTCCCTGTGAGGCAGAGTGCTGGGCACATCCGGCCGTGGAGGCGAGCGAAGCCCTTTCTGACTGATCGCCGGCTGCTCCTCTGGCCCGTCCTTGGCTTTCTCAGAAATTGGGTGGGGTGGGTTTTCCTAAGCTACAAACAAGGTGCGGTCACTCCCATATGAACGTTCGCTCTCGACACACTGGTGAACGCTCCGTGTTTGACGCTCGGATGACCTGAATGTGTCCCCGAGTCCCAGAGTCGAGCTGGAGGGTGAATCACAGACTGGGGGTGACTGAGGAGACGGGGCCAAAGACTAGACAGGTGGTCTGCGAGGGTCCTGTGAAGACACGGTGGTTCCTGACTCCGGCCACTCACTGCGGGTAAACATGATACATGTTTTGTGTACAAATATTAGAGTTTTTCTCATCCGCTTGTGTTACAAGGGTACATGGGCGACTTCAGCGTTTGAACTCTGACCCCTTTGACGATGGCCAACGGCTTCGCAGCGAATCTCGGGGGAGGAGCCCAAGATGCTCCCTGGGAATTGACTGCGTGGAACTTAAAACTTCTGTCAAAATAACTGCAGGTTAAGGACAGAGTGGATTATGCCCCATCTGCCGCCTGGGTCATGGGACCAGCGTCCTTCCTGTTGGGCCATGGTCGTGTCAGAATGCACCCCTGTCCTTTGTTTTTAAAGCATCATTTAGGTTTGGGTTGAGACCCACCTGGAGTTGAGACAGGTTCGCAGGATACTTACTCCCACCTCCCGTGGTAACCATGGCGATGGCTCTCAGCCTCGACTGGGGAGGCTCTTCCTGCTTGTCTTTCTGAGTGATGGGTGCGATTCTTGGGGCAAGTGCCATCTTCCGTGTAGCGCCGTCTCCATATTCAGAACCTGCAAAAGGAGAGACGCCCCGTGGGGGCTGAGCGGGGGGGGGCTTGGTGAGATTTTCCTGAGTGTGGTTTTCGGAGGAGAGGCGGGGCGCGCCCTCAGGGCCCGAGGGATCGCCTTCCCTTCTCATTCCTTTTTTGTTCCTTTCTTGTCTCCCTGGCCCTAATTAACGTGCTCAGAGCATCCTGTTTTCATCACTGTGTCCAGAAGCACCCCTGTATATCGGGACTATTTCTAAGATACAAAAGGAGAGAAAAAAAAGGAAGGAAAAGGTAAAAACAGAGTCTCTTGACGTGGAGATGAGTTTAGATGTGAATAAGTATTTTATTCTTTTCGTGATTACATTTCGTGTGCACAACTTCTGAGCAAAAACAATTTTAAAAGGTTAGCCGTCGTCCGATTACATTAATAAATCACACAGATTGCAGTGAGGACGTGTAATATATTCTGCCCTGGGAGAAGGAGATCGTGAGGAATTGGTGTCATCTATCTTACATATTCTTACCCTCCTAATCGTGACGCTAAATTGGATTTATGTAAGCGCTGGGGATTTTCAGTGTTTCCGAAATGCATTTATTTCAGCTTATAGAATAAGGGGCTGAATTCCTTAAAGTGGGAGCGAATGCGAGGGGGACGGGATATGGCAGCTACACCTCGGGTACCGTACAGACCTTGCCGACGAGCCGACTCGAGGAATTCACAGTGGTGGTTATGGCCACGGACTCCGGTTGGGGGGCCTGAGTGAGCCCTCACGCACGCAGACTCTTAAGAGTACACACAGAGCAACTGAAAACCGTCATTTTCCTTCAGGGGTTACATGTTTTGGAGGTTCGTTGACGTGAGTTCTCTGTCCGTGGCTCCGAACTTGTGTTTTCCCCGTGCAAAGTTGCATGATGTGAGACCCGCTTGTGAGGCTTCTGTTTCTGCCCTTACGGTCGCGGGTCCCCAGGCATCAGCAGCTCTGTGGTTGGCGCAGCCTCCCGAGCCCCGTGCAAGGCCCCGTTTCCTCCAAGCACTTCCGAGCCTCCCCGCAGGGTCTCCCCAGCCCCCAGGCTCCTGCTCCGTCCGCCGTGGCTTCTGTTGCTCAGGGGCCCTGCTGCCCTTCTAGGTGTGCTCTGCGCCAAGTCCTGTCTCTTGCTCGCCTCTGGTGCAGGTGGCTCACCTGGGCCCACGCTGCTGTTTGGCCGTGAGCATGAGAACGCGCCCTCTTCCCGTTCCCCCATAGTCGGGAGTGGGGGGAGTCCCACGAGAGGGCTGTCAGGGTCTCTGACTTAAGACAAGTTCAAGCACCAGTTCTCGTAGAGAATGTGGCAGGTGTGACGCCACTTGCAGCCAGAGAGTCTAGTTGTCACGACGGAGGCCTTTTCAACTTGACTCTGTCCCTTGTTCCCGCAACCTCACTGCCACCTGACTTCAGTGACAGCTTCTTCCCACAGCTCCCGAAGCAGTGGGGTCCTTTAGCTACGCCCGCGTGTACCTCAGTGCCGGGGCTGGATTCTGTCGAGGTTTTTCTTTCTTTCTCTCAGCCTTCCTGACTCCGCCCCTCTTCCAGGTCCATGGGCATCGCCATGAATCACTGGATGCAAATCCTCTCCCCTCCACTGAGGGGTCCCTTCCCAGACATCCCGCTGTGCTTATCAGGTCAGACAACAGTATTTGATTTAAGCCCAAATCCACGAGCCGATAAAAAAAAGTGTCAGACTCGTGTAGGGACCTTCGCGGAAAATGAATAGCACCTAGGACATTCTGTTTTCCACCAATGTTGGTTCAGTGAGGCTAAACCCAATTCATTCAGCGTCACCTTTCAGCCATCGTGCGTCCATTCTGTTCTGAATATCCCAATATGCCACAGTCATGGTTTCAAAGTATGTTTTTTTTCTCACAGGCACTTAAAACTTCCTTTTTACCCCTCAAAAAAACAAAACAAAACAAAACATAAAAAGTAAAAATTGTGATTGCAGTAAGGAACCTAGAGAACACACAACAGTAAAAGAGAGAAAGCAACCATCTATAATACCATCCACAGATATCAGAGTCGTTACTATTTCTACTTTGCTTTCCCCTCTGCCTCCATGTGTTTTGTTTTAAAAAATTGGGATTATATATAATTTTGTACCTTTCTCTAAAAATAGTCAATGTCATAACCAGAGATTTCTTTAAAATCTTATTATTGAGTAATTTGATTGAAGAAATGAACAAGATAAAATGAAGTGAAATTATAGTACAGTTCACACAAAGCATCCACTATTGCTGATTTTTCTTCGAACCAATCCCTCCGAGACTAACCTCCATAGCCTCATCTGCAGCCACAAGAAAAAAGAAAACAATAAAACAGAAAACGCAGGTTGACATTTTCAATTTCTGTCCTGCCTGCATGTAATGGGCCTTTTGCCGTCACATCTAGTGAGTAAGTGGCCGGTCTCTGTGATTGGTGGGTTCCATTATGACCGCCCGATGTCGGGAGAAGGGACAAATCATAACTGCCACTCAATAATTCTGATTTTAGCGAGATTTTTTTTTTATCTCCACCCAGGAGATGTCTGCAAAATGATCCATGGGCCATTTGAACTGGGTTGGCCAACTCCCATTTCGAGAGGATTGAGAACGGAGATTTATGGCGACACAGTCTGCCTGCTTTCCAGGGCGGTGCTCACAGTATATTTTGCGAGCCCGTTGGTTCTGCTGCTGTGTCACCCACTGGCCTCCCCTGCGGCAGAGTCACTTCACGTAGGAAATTAGCCAGCCGGCTTGGTTTGACAAGGAAGACAGGCACGTCGCTCCATATCCGTGCAAACTTCTTTTCAAAAAGCAAAGACGTCTACTTTTGGAAACAGAGGGTTGTGCGCCCCGTGCTGATGGGACGTGCGGGTCGCGGAAGCTCACGCGGCGACTTCTGGAATGCGGGGGCTCCCGCCATCCCTTCTCACTCGACCTGCTCTAGCACCTTCTCTGCTGTGCTCGGGGACCGTGATGTCCAGTTAAGCACCACAAGGGAGGAGCCAAGGCAGACACCAAGCTCGCCGGCGACGGCTTCTGCTGGACGCTTTTCTGAGATTCGCAGCCCGGTTTTGCCGCTGGCATCGGGTCGGGTGGTTCGTACTGAGTTTACTTTGGCCGCAGGGGAGGGTCCAGCCCTGGGCTGCGGCGAGCGGCGGCGGTCCTCCACGCCACAGCTCCTCGTAGGTCGACCTCTGGTTGGTCACGTGCTTAACAGGACCGTTGACGGGCCTCCCCTGCTCCCTTTCCAAGGCAACAGCAAGTGTGGTCCGTGAGTTTGTCACTTTGGAGACGGTCGCAGAGACCCAAACAGCAGGTGTGCGTCTCCCTCCGCGAACATGAGGGAGAAAGCAGCTGGCTCCCTGTTTTCCAAACCTTGACGCGGCGTGAATGTCAAGCCCGTGTCTCTGGGTTCGGGCAGTTCGGACTCTCCTCTCTCACTGCCATGCCCGCCCTAGTCGCCGGAGGCGTGAGTAAGGCCAATGCTCCGAGTCAGGGCCCACCTAGGTCTTGTCCCGCACAGTCACCATTGGGACAGCCCTCAGCCGTGCCCCCGTCCCTCTCGCCTCGACCTCTGAGCTCTGGGATCATAGTGCCACTTTCGTGCCCCACCGGGGGTCCCAGAATTTCTGCGGGGGGCCCGGAGCGCCGTCTGCACCGTATGCTCCTGCCCAGAAAGCCAGCCTCCTGCATCTCACCACTCAAGACCTAGCTGATGCCTCACTTCCTGCGGGGCTCCATGTCCTCTCCTCTCCCTCCCAGACCCTCCTGCGCCCGCCTAGCCCGGGTCGTGCAGGCATCGTCTTGTTTGCAGGACATTTTAGGGACGGGCTCCGTCACCTTTACCTTCGGGTCCACATGAGTATGTCTTCCTTAAATAAATTAGTGCTCTATCCTGCAGCCGCGAAGCCCACATGCTTGTGTCCAGAAGCTGACCCAGGAGGCACAGGGAATGGGGAGGAAATCCTGATGCACGTTGTAGGTTATCAAGATTATGCAGCAACCAGCCAAAAACATGCTGTGTGTGCGTGTTATCTTCTGCACTACACTGTAGCTGAAAGTCGGCGTGTCTGCATAGACGATTTTATCTCCACTGGCACACAGCTCAGTGACTCAGCTGACTGATGCACCTGCTGTACGCTGACCCTATTGCAAGCGCAGTGGAAAGGAAATTAAATAAAAATTCCCACCGAAACAATATTTCTTCTCAAGATGTTGACTGGGAAACATCAGACATGGAAATGATGATTAGATAAGCTTGAATATCACCTCTTTATTAGTAACTAATAGCAAGCACCGTCCGGTTTGTTTCATGTCTGCAAATTGCTGCTTGCTAGATCCGGATTTTATAAAGAAAAACAAGACATGATCATAGGGTTACGTTTGCTATGTCTGCTCGGAATGGCTTAGCAGGTGGGTGTGTTATTTGGATATAGATGTGAACACAGAAATACAAGAAACTCTTATTTTTTAAATAAAATACTCATTTTTTTCAAGGAGGTACCCTAGGAGTCCAGCTTGCCTCTAGTTGGAGAAAGGAAACGTGTGGGGTACGGCGGCTTCAGGCGGACTGCGGGTGAGCTGGAACCTCTCCAGCCTGAAGATGGGAAAGCGGGGCCGACGCGGTGGGCGCGCAGGTCGTTATCTGAGGAGCAGCTCTGGGCAGGGCGCTGTGTACAGACCTGGGTTAAAGTCCCAGGGTCTCTGCTGTTTGGCTAGGTCTTGCACAGAGTACCACCCGTGGGACAGTGGCAGCTCAGACGTGACTGGCTCCTGTCCCCGCCTGCATGCATCTTCACCACGCCCCATTTCTGCTCTCCGGGAGCTCAGGTGAGCTTACCTCACAAAGGTGCTCCCCGCCCTTCCGCTCCCGGCCCGTCGCTGCGCTTCCAGGCGGCGCACACCAGGGGGCAGCACGTCCCCACCGCCCCCGCGCAGCCCACCCGGCGGGCGGCTGCCCCCGTGCGTCTGCGCATGCTCCGGGCCTCGGCCCGCAGGACGGCCGCGCGTCCCCGCGCCTGTGCTGCCCACGAGCGGGGCCGAGTCCTGCACGTCCTTCCTGAGAGCTGGACGGGCCCTGGGCGGGTCCTCGGCCTCTGTCCCCTGAGGACCGACCCAGGGGCCAGGGTTGGAGCCAGACACCTGATGGCCTGCTCCACTGTCCGCCCACCTCCGTCCCTCGGTGTCGCAGCCAGACTTCCCTCTCAGGAGCTCTTTCCTCGGTGACACCAACCAATTAACTGCTGACTCTGATGCGTCACCAAACGCGTTATTTATTGTCTGCAGCCTTAGGTTCAGACACTGTCTCTGGGGCCGGGGCCAGGGCCAGGGCGAAAATGCTGGACATCGCTCTTGGCCCACATTCTTGTCTTAGGGTAGAGTCCTACAAAATGGAGTTGCTGTGTAACAGAAGAAACGTTTCTAAGGTTGTGATGCACGTTGGAACATTACTGCCTCAGTCCCAATTTGTGCTTGTTCCAGCCAGTGACACTGCCTCTGCTCAATGGTGTTTATCTATCTACCTACCTACCTATCTCTCTATCTGTCTGTCTGTCTGTCTATCATCTATCCATCTATCCATCCCACCCATTTCTACCTAATCTATCATCTGTGTAGATATTTTCCATGTTATGTATGTGGAATCTATGTCACATGTACATACGTGTATGTATATGTTTACGTGTGTATATATATTTCCCTCAGGCTGCTTTGCTTAGCATTTTAAAGTGAATTGTGATCCAGCCCTCGCCCTCGTATATGTCCTTGGGATTCCAAGACACCCAACCTTCCAAAAATGGAAGGGAAGTAACACCCCGACATATCTGATGAGGCAGTGGCGATGGCGACAGTTGTAACTGTTGATCGAATGCGAGGGACCCTTCCAGAGGTTGTAGGGGTGTCTCGCTAAGGAGCAGGTTAAATCAAAACACCAGTGGTTTAAACCAGACAGATCGTTTTTCTCCTCATATCAACAGACTTAGGCGTTAAGCAGGCCATGGCTGATGTGGGGTCTCTGAACCCGGGTTCTCTCCATTCTCCAGTCCCAAGTTTGCATCCACATTCCATCCAGTGGGAAGGAGAAAAGGGACCAGCAGCCATGCCTCTTCTTTCCAGAAGATACTCTGCAGAAGTTGCACATGACCCTTTCTCTTACAGCTTATTGCCCGGAAGGTGGTCATAGAGCCAAATTCAGCTGCAAGGGAGGGTGGGAAATTCAGTCTTTATTCTACATGATCATTTTCCAGCTAAAAACCAGAGGAGTTATGAAAAGGGCAGATACTGAGGAACCAATACAAGTCCCTGTCACAGCGGTGTATGAGACACGACGTGTGTTCTTAAAGGACTCACCATTTACTTATTTTCTGGAAAGCCCGTGTCCTTCTTTTACACAGAAAACATAATGCTTTGGTTAATAGCCTGTTGTTTTCCCCTCTGTTAATGATAGTCTGCTTTTCCCTGGACATAGATTGCAGTCTTCAGAGATCCTTCAGTTTCATTTCTTACTTCGGATGCCCCTAGTTTTTCGTGCTTGGCTCCCTTTCTTAGCCCAGCCTCTCTGTCTGGCCATTGCCGGATCTGAGAATTAACAGTCGAACGCTGCAGGTGAGTCGTGAGCCTGGAAGTTCGCTTCATATCCTTTCCTTGACAAAAGAAAAATGAAAATGTACGAAAACATCAGGAAGCCAAGAAAGAAACGGAGAGAGAAGAGAAAGACAGCGGGTGTCTGTGATGGAGTAGAAATGGCCTCCGCCTCCCACTTCAGAACCTAATTTGGACAGGGCAAGGGGCTTTCCTGGGAAGACAGACATCAGCAGACCCGGGCGACTGCAGAGACAGAGGTGCATCGTGGTCCTGTATGTATTTTGTACGGCTCGTCAGGCGCACAGGAATTAGGGTGATATAATTTCCTAGTAAAGCCCCTGATAGTTTTATGGATCAGTGACCTGGAGCAAAGAACAGGCATTGCCTTGAGCAATGGATCCCGGAAGTCTACGTCTGATTATCATCCATATCCACGTGGCAAATGGTCTTTCTGCTGCCCCGTTGGTTGGCCCGGACTTCTCTGTTTAATCGCATCCATCTTTATTTCCAGCTTTGTCAGCCCTCTTCTGAACCACGTATACGTGCAGTGTACTCTCCTCAAGAAACACCGTCTAGACGAAGCAGTTTGTGTGCGGTGGGCACAATGATGATGAACTTGAAGTTTAGAGCGTTGTTGGAACAAGCTGCAGAGAGAGCCCTCAGACGTCCCACTCAGGGCTCAGTTGCTGATCTTTCAGGGATTCGAACTCTAGAAATTCTTCCAAGGTCAGCTCATCTTCAGGGCCCCCACCCTGAGTTGTGGCCACAGGCGTTCAGCCCCCAGTCATGACTAGCCTGCACCTCGCCCGCTCGTAACTTTGGGGGGTCTGACCACTCGACCGCACGATCGTGAAAGGTGTGTCAATTCAGTCGACACACCTGGGAAGAGCTGTAACTTACACCTCCAGAGTCCAGGGAGCCCTAGCCAAGAACGTGCAGAGGCCCCAGAAGAAGGTGCACGGGAATTCAAGTGGAGCGGGTCTGACGATTCCCAAAGCTGGGGCAGGAAGTGGGTTAGCGGGGGACGCTAGGGCTTCAAGCGTCCTGGGGGAATTCTCGATCAGGCTGTAATGTTTTAGCGTCATTGGAAGCCCACGTCACCTCAGTTCATCCCCACTACTACGGAGCGGAGCGGCTCAGAACCGGTTGCTCCATTTTACAGTTGGGGAAAGGTCAAGTGCTTGTCCAAGGTCGTACAGTCTGAGGGACTGAGATGAAAATAGAACTCAGGTGGCTGACCTCTTGGCCAGGGCGCTTTCCGTTATGCTGTAACCGCCGGCTTCCAAGAGACCAGCATCCAATGGCCGGAGAACGCCGTGCAGAAGACGCTGTTACTATTCTGGGTTTCCGTCGGGGAGGGCCGCTCCGGGCTGGGGGCGGGATGCCATCCTGGATCGGCTGTCTTTTATTATGGCTCATTACTGGCGTAAACGAGGCACAGCTGAAGATTAAATGTCCCCCAGAATTCTGTCCTGTTTCAATCCCCAGTTGAGCTCCGTCTAACACACTTCTGAAATGTTCCCCGGGAGTTGTCCTCGTCCCTGCGCGCTTCACGGGGCAGAGACCCTTTCCTCTGCTTTGGGAAGGAAAAATGATTCCTTTCGGTCTAGAGCTCGAGTCGCCAAGAAAAGTCGCTTTGCCGTCTCAGCCGGTGCCTTGGGTGAGACACCTTGTCCCTACACACCTTGTGCCAGTCTGCCCGGAGCTTTCCCAGCTGAAAGTCCCATGTCCTCCCTTTGATCTGGCACAAACCGGGTGGCGGGGCTTCCTGCCATGGCCCCGGTTGTCTGCACCCGCTCCCCTGCATCCATGCCTCTTTCATGCTTATGCTTAGGACTAATTTTTGCCAAGTCGGTCCTGCCACCACAGCAGGCTTCTGAATAGTAAATGGGAACTGGAGGCAGAGGGTGATGGGCTCTCGGGCTCAGGGACAGTGGTGTTGAAGGAGTAACCTCTTCCTGCCTCTTTGGGGGGATGAGTCAAACCCCGCAAAATGCTTCCTCTTCACGAGGAAGACGTGTGGTTGCACCCACAGCCAACAGAAGCACATGGATTGTATGGCCCCGGTGGAGGGGAAGGGCAGGTTTTCTGGGGCCGTGGCTGGTGGGACGTTGGAGGAGACGTTGGTGCCACCTGCTCTTGCCAGCAGAGAGGTAGGACTGCTCCACTGCCCCAAGGAAGGTTCCTCACGTTTCGGGGTGACATTTCAGTAAAACGGGTGGGGAGCAACTACCTACACATCAGTCCAGGAGGCAGTCGACAAGATTCAGCACAAACCAGTCTGCCCTTCATTCCTCTCGGCAAAGTAGGTATGATGACGTTGGGGCCTTTACCCACCCACACCCCGCACCCCCGCCCCCAGCTGGCAGGTTGTCTCAGCAGGTTAGAGGAGGTGGCCCTGTGCTAGCAGAGGGGCTGAGGCACTTGCTCAGAGGCCCCTCCCCAGGAGCCCCTGTTCCTTGGGAAGCAGACGCTCTGTCCAGGCGTGGGGACAGTGCCCTTTGGACCTGTCACAGGTCACAGGCGTGGGCTGTCGCCACTACCTCTGGATTTGTGGTTTCAGGGCGTGAGTGCAGTCTAGCAGCATTTCGGTGTTTACCGTCTCCCCAGGAGCTCGGGCAGCTGAGATGCTGCCTCGCTGCATGCGTGGGGCTTACGTAAGCTGCAGCAGCCGCAGCGGCAGTGCGGGCGGGCGGGGCAGGCGCCGCAGTGCTGTGCCCGCGGGGTGCAGGCTGGGAGGCTGCGGTGAGCCAGCGGGGAGGTCGGAGGAGGGAGCGGGCACACTTCCAGCACCGCTAGGGCGCAGAGCCCTCGTCGGGCAGCGCTCCTGGGGTTGGGGTCCGCCTGGGGACGGTGGAAAGCTGCCTTATTGGGGCTCCTGTGTGATGGTGTCGGGGAGCGGGGCGGAGGAGACGGGAGAGGGCAAGCCAGAGGCCTCGGAGCTGCTCTGCGGGAGGGGGCGGGGGAGTTCCCCAGGCCTGCGAGTGGTTAGCTACGTGATTTCTCCGTGTGAGCTCCTCTCCTCGAATTCTTTCATTCTTATAATCTCAGCCGGACTCTGCCCCATCTTTCTCTCTCCTAAGCCGCGGCGCACCAGCTGCCCAGCCAGCACCTAGTAAACAGCAGACGCCTCTGCTGGAGCGGTCATGTTTCGGGGTGCTCGCAAGCATCTCAGCTGAGCAGGCGCCTCCGTGTTGCACCAATCAGGTTGTTGCAACCCCAATATCTATTCAAGCTAATTCTGCTCAAGGAACCAG
>NW_011889022.1:47513-47898 GCF_000151845.1 Pteropus vampyrus | reverse complement strand
CTCACAGCCTCCTCGTCTAAGGAGACGAGGCAGACGTGGCCAGCCCGGGACCTGGGGAGAGTCCCCAGGAGGAGAGCCCCACGCTCCCACCCACAGGAGAGGCCACTGAGAGACGGAGGCAGACGCGTGCCCCTGAGTTCCATTTTTTTTTTTTTTTTAACAGAAAAATGACTCTCGGCAAACCCTCCTACCAAAATTAATGGCTGGGGCCTCGCTCGGGGCTGTTTCCAGCCAGTCCCGGGAGAGTCCCCAGGCCCCCCCCCCCCCCCCCCCCCGCCCTCGCCCCTGCTGCTAAAGTTAGCTCTTCCCAGCATGTGCACGGGCTATATTTAGTGCCTAAAACTCAGAGCTCAGAGTACGATTCATCAAGCCATCAGTCATCTCT
>NW_011889022.1:43802-46303 GCF_000151845.1 Pteropus vampyrus | reverse complement strand
GCTAAAGTTAGCTCTTCCCAGCATGTGCACGGGCTATATTTAGTGCCTAAAACTCAGAGCTCAGAGTACGATTCATCAAGCCATCAGTCATCTCTCCCTCCAAGTGACACACAGAGAAAAATCTTTGAAAAGGCTCGCCCGCACTCCACCCGGGGTGGAAGTCGTTCTAAGAACGGGCAATGGGGAGTTCACTGGGCCAGAGGGGTTTCCTCTTTGCTCGGGAGTGCCCGAAGTGCCAGGCATGGAGCCAGGGAGCGGGCGTGGCCGCAGAGCCACAGGGCGGGCAGAGCAGGGAAGGAAGCAGAACTCAGAGTGGCCAGCAGTCCCCGCCGTGGCCTTTCTGTCCCCACTGAAATCGCAGGCAACTGGGCGTGGGTTTGAGGCCTCGCTTAGAGGTCGCTTCTTGGTGGGAAGTTGCCTTGAGACCCCTCGGAGCAGATGAGAAGCCCGCACCCTGCATGCAGTATTCCCTCTGCCACCCCTTAGACTGTGAAGTGCAAGTCAGTCGCGGGGGGTGGGGGGTAGTGTTTTGTTAAAATGCATTTCCCCTCTGGTATATCTGGGGCCTCAGGTCCTGCATTTCCAGCAAGCTTCCAGGGCAAGACTCTGGCCGGGCAGCAGGGGGTCCGCTCAGGGGCAGAGGCCAGAGGCCATCCAGACATTGCCTCGGGGGCTGAGCTCTAAACTCACAGTGAAGGCATGCTAGGAAGGGTGTTGGGGACGGGGGAAGTGCAGGTCACCCCCGCCCCCCCGCCACGTGATTGTAGGCCAGTGGAGAGTGAGGGAGAGGCCCTCATAGTGGGAAGAAGGTGCGTGTCCGCGGCTTTGGGTTGGACCCGGAGCTGCCCGCCCTCAGTTGCCAGGAGCCTGCGACTCAACTTGACAGGGGCATCTCAGTGGGGGCTGGTGAGGCCGGCCTGGGGCCATGTGCCTTCAGGGCAGATGGAGGGGTAGTGGGAGACGCCCGAGGAAAATGAAGAAGAGCAGCCAAGGAACTCGGTAAAGAAGCAAGCGTGCTGTTCCGAACCAGACCCGGCAGACCCGGGGCGGGGACACCATGCCCCTCGGGGTCAAGGTCAAGTAGGACAAGGTGTGAAGCTCGACCTGGATCTGGCCGTGTGTGTGGGTGTGTGTGTGTGTGTGTGTGTGTGTGTGTGTGTGTGTGTGTGTGTTGGGGGTGGAGTAGGCGGGGCAGGGATCGGAGATCTCGGCAAGGCCGGGGCAGCCGGGCAGGAAAGTCTGACTGGAGTGAGTTTGGAGAGGATAGGAAGAGAGGAAGCGGAGGCCCTGGTGTAGCCAGGCAGAGCGGGGCAGAAAGCCGGGTCTAGAACGACACAAACAGCGGCGTGTTTATGCGGATGGGAGCCTTGCGATGCAGGGGCCAGGGGGCGGGACGCAGAGCCCTCTCGTCCTCCAGCCGGGCCGCAGACCGTTAGGCGTAGCAGGATAACAGGCCGCGTAGGGAGAGCTGCCCGTGGCCCGTGGGTTGGTGCGCGGGGCCCGTGCAAGTTCTTCTCTGATCGTTTCTAATTTCTCAGGAGGCACGAAGCAGCGGCAGCTGACCAGGAGAGGAGCTGGAGGTCGTGGGCGGGAGGAAGGGGTGTGGAATTCTCATCTAGTCGAAGGAGCGAGGGAGAAGTGACAGGACCTCGGGCCCCGCAGAGGGCCTTGGGGAGGCCGGCGGCTGTCCCCTGGAAGCGCCGCCCAGCGTGGCCGCGTGTCTTCTGCCGCCGGCCTGAGGAGCCGGGAGGAACGGGGCAGCATCAGCTCCCTTCCCGTTTCCCGTTCTCTCTCTTGCCACACACAAGGCTCTCGGCAGTTTGCTCCCAACTCCGAGGTGACTCCGGGTGAGAGCCGGGGGCTGACGAGGGACAGTGACCCCCGCTGGAGCCTTGTTCTTCCTGCCACGGCCGTCAGCTGCCTCCGGCAAGCCAGCCTTTGCACGGGTTGGCATTTTAAGCATCCAAATGTGCTCTAAGCCAGCCTGGCAGCCGCTCTGTGTAGCCCACGCCTGTGCCCTTTACACCAGAGGGGACCCCTGGAGTCCTGAGTCAGCGGCACCTGCTCTGAATCGCAGTGGAGTTCATTTGCCTGGGGATGTTCATAGACCGGATTCAGGGGGGACTGATTCGGAGCTTTCGTTGAAGGGAATTGGGGTGTCAGGGAAGGAGGCGGCTGGAGAAGGAGTAGAGTTTGGATAGGATTTAAATAAACTAAGCTTCAGATAAAATACCCCTCCCCCCCGCAAAAAAACGCTCCACTAAAACAGATGGGACGGGAGGTCAGCCTACAACCTAAGCATTTGGATCCGTGCGCCCCCATCTGTGTGCTGGGAAAGTAGACAGTAGCTACTTCACACAGCGGCTCGGCATGAACACCCTTAAAGCACTCCGAAGAGCATCTGACAGGTAGGAGAGCTCGGTACGTATTAGGAAACAGGGCAATAACTCATAAATTATTGCTTTATCATCGTGCCTTGGCTACGGCTCACTTGCTACTTG
>NW_011889022.1:42383-43398 GCF_000151845.1 Pteropus vampyrus | reverse complement strand
TTGGTGCGCGGGGCCCGTGCAAGTTCTTCTCTGATCGTTTCTAATTTCTCAGGAGGCACGAAGCAGCGGCAGCTGACCAGGAGAGGAGCTGGAGGCCGTGGGCGGGAGGAAGGGGTGTGGAATTCTCATCTAGTCGAAGGAGCGAGGGAGAAGTGACAGGACCTCGGGCCCCGCAGAGGGCCTTGGGGAGGCCGGCGGCCGTCCCCTGGAAGGGCCGCACAGCGTGGCCGCGTGTTTCTGCCGCCGGCCCGAGGAGCCGGGAGGAACGGGGCAGCATCAGCTCCCTTCCCGTTTCCCGTTCTCTCTCTTGCCACACACAAGGCTCTCGGCAGTTTGCTCCCACCTCCGAGGTGACTCCGGGTGAGAGCCGGGGGCTGACGAGGGACAGTGACCCCCGCTGGAGCCTTGTTCTTCCTGCCACGGCCGTCAGCCGCCTCCGGCAGGCCAGCCTTTGCACGGGTTGGCATTTTAAGCATCCAAATGTGCTCTAAGCCAGCCTGGCAGCCGCTCTGTGTAGCCCACGCCTGTGCCCTTTACACCAGAGGGGACCCCTGGAGGCCTGAGTCAGCGGCACCTGCTCTGAATCGCAGTGGAGTTCATTTGCCTGGGGATGTTCATAGACCGGATTCAGGGGGGACCGATTCGGAGCTTTCGTTGAAGGGAATTGGGGTGTCAGGGAAGGAGGTGGCTGGAGAAGGAGTAGAGTTTGGATAGGATTTAAATAAAATAAGCTTCAGATAAAATACCCCTCCCCCCCGCAAAAAAACGCTCCACTAAAACAGATGGGAGAGGAGGTCAGCCTACAACCTAAGCATTTGGATCCGTGCGCCCCCATCTGTGTGCTGGGAAAGTAGACAGTAGCTACTTCACACAGCGGCTCGGCGTGAACACCCTTAAAGCACTCCGAAGAGCATCTGACAGGTGGGAGAGCTCGGTACGTATTAGGAAACAGGGCAATAACTCATAAATTATTGCTTTATCATCGTGCCTTGGCTACGGCTCACTTGCTACTTGT